>NW_006399787.1:2612527-2622517 GCF_000299155.1 Elephantulus edwardii
TGGAGTTAAGCATTAGTTACAGTGTTGACCCCACCCTTAGCCCAGTGCCTTGACCCACTTACTTCCCAGCTCCGCCCTCCACCAGGATAACCCTTCACATCTGCCAAGTTCCTTCAGAAAATATCTTCCATTGTCCAACCCATGATCTGACAGCTTGTATCTTAAGCTTTCTTGGGTTCTGTGATTCCAAACATGTCAACTGCTGACATTTTTTCTTTTGACCAGTGTCTCTTAAGTTTAGTTGTACTGTCTCCAGGGGAAGGTGACGTGTCCTGTAGAACTCCTGTGTAGATTATGTTTTCCTTTCTGCGGCCCGAGGGCCCGCCGGTTTTCCTGTGTACCTTCGAAAGATGCCTCTTCGTTATAATCTGGGGTGACTTTCCCCTGTGCACCGCTTCCAGGCTTCCCTTCCGTCGAGGAGCACGTTCTCTCTGTCCCCAGCACCTCTTCCCACCGGTTTTTCCTATGTACCTTTCAAAAACCAACACAATCTCAGACTTCCCTACTCATGAGGTAGGATTGGTATGCTTGACTCTTCTTTGTAAGGTTTATTGAATGCTTTTTTGGAGGGAAGCTCCCATTTGAAGACATTCTTTTTTGCCTTGACAGAAAAATTCACTGATGTGACAAATAAAAATAGTTATATTATATCCATTTGTGTAAGAGTTCTTTTTGTGCTCTTTTTTATTATTCCTACTTGTAGATAAAGCAGTTGATTTAATTTGTTTATTGGAATTTAAAAGCTCTCTGGATAAGCTGTAGAAGAATCGTTGTAATTGTAAGGATTTGAGGAACAAAAAGGGAAGATTTGTAATTATTTAAAGTGTATTTACCCAGAGTATAAAACAAAACAGATGGATATTAGAGGTGAATGAGAATGAATTGGGCACATGTCTTTATTATATATAAACTATCCTAACAATGAGAATAATTATTTAAACACAGTGGGGGGGGGGAACAGCAACGAACAGTTAAAGGTTTTGGTTATTTTTTTTTTTAAAAAAAGCTTTTGGTGGCTGATTGTCATCCATGTCAACTCTGAATAATTATTATTCAGACAGATTCAGCCACTGAACTGAGCAAAAACAGCAAGTGGCAGAGACCAGAAAGCAGCCTGCTAAAGAAACAAGGCTTGAAACGTCAGTGCTTTAAGAATCTTTGTAGTAATCGCATCTATTCTGTCTGACATACTTTGGGCATGTGGCCAGGAAGGACCAGTCTTTGGAAAAGGACATCATGCTTGGAAGGGTGGAAGGGCAGTGCAGGAGAGGAAAACCCTGGATGAGATGGATTGATTACCAGAGTAACTAGAATATTGGGGGAGGTGTGTCAGAGTCAGTGAGACTGGCTCAGGACAGGCCAGGCTTCAGAGTTGTTGTACAGAGGGTGGCTCTGAGTTGCAAGTGACTTGATGGCACATAACAACAACAAAAGTCTACCTCCATTATTTGATTAAGAGGATGTTTCTTTCTGGCTAAGTGAGATTTAGTTTTGCAAATCTGTGTAGATACCTAGTAGCAGAAGAAGAACAAGAACACAAATATCCTAATGTCTGTCTTGATCTTTTTTCCCTCATCGGAAAAAAAGACCACATTTGAATGGACTGTGAATTTAGCATTCTTGCTTAGGAAATTTAACAAAATTAATGGTGAAATAGAGTTCACCATTATTGCACTATTATCTAAATGTCAAGTTATCCTGATTTGAGATCTGGTATATTTTTCCGATTTTTCCAGACGATAATTGCTTTTGAACCAGAAGTCCCAACTGTTTCAGAAAGATTAGTAGGGTAGGGGGAACAACTCCAAAAAACAATCAGAGGAAGAGAAACTGCCAACGAGTAACTTAGAGTTATAACTTCAGGATGATTATTTTGAAATGTTGATAGTGCTTATCAGTTTCATATCATCTGCCTTGTGAACTAATTGTAATCTCTTAAGAGAGACACATTAACTCTGTGAGCTTTATGTCAGCCAGACTGACAAGGTCTTGACCTTCCCTACTCAACATCATGGTAAAGATAAAAAGGAAAGCAGATGTGAACTTGGCTTTCTTCTCCCTTAACTCTGTAACTATTTGTATGAAAATTGGTTTTTCTTGTTTACTGAATTTCATTTACTCAATAAATGTTTCTGAGCCAAAGCCTCTGTACCTAATACTTAGGAAAGAATTTGAATCTAGTGACAGATAGAAAGCATTGCAATTAACTTTAATAGCATAGAATAAATACTATAATAAAAGTAGTAACAAAGTATTCTGGGAACACAGAGGGAAGAAGCTGTTTCTCCTGCAATATGAATAGTGTTTGTAAATGGGGTGTTTGTAAAAGTTAATAGAGGATATTAATTTGGACTTAGCATTTGAACAATGGTTAGATGTTTGTAAGTTAATGAAGACCAGGAAAAAATTTGCAGATAATGTGAAGAGATGTTACAACAGTGACAGAATATGATGTTCTTGGAAGCAAATTTGTAGATAAACAAGAAACTTGTAGCAATAAAAATCATTTCTGACTCTTGTGTATCAAGAGGACAGAGTGCAGCAGAGGATTTCTAAGGCAGGAGATCTTTATGGAGAAGATTCAGGCTTTGACGGCCGAGTGGTAAAGAGTTGCACTGCCAGCCTGCGGGAATCCACCAGCTTCTCTGAGCGAGAAAGACGGACGGTCTGCTCCTGGGCAGTTTAAAGCCTCTGCAAACCCACTGGAACATCAACGATGAATCATTTCCGACTCAACAGTACAACAACAACAACAACCAGACCCGTATGAAAGCCAGCTGCTACCTATTTCTCCCATGGAGTCGTGACTAATAAGCTTGAACCTGTAAAACAAGCTAAAGCTCAGGAATCAAGCAGTTATTTAACCACAGTGCTACTAAGGTTCTAGTTGGTAGAGAGATCCATTTTAAGTGATATACAACAGAGTTTAGCATCACTCTGTCCAAAGATGGGACACATGAGCCTCATTTCACTGTTCTGTCCTGCTGTCATCAAGGTGGGCATTGAAACGGAAATTGTTTACACTGAACATAGACATATCCCTAGAAACGTTGACTGCATATGCTCCAGGAAATCCCAGTCAATGTCATATGATAGTACAAGGAATCCAGTGTTCCCTATTGTTGTTGTGTACACTGAGTCAGAACCGACCCTCCAGCGGATTTTCAGAGGCACGAGTTAATCGCACAGTAAGAGGTTACCCATCTTTCTCCTGCAGAGGAGATGGCAGATTCGAACCATGTGCCTTCAGAATTGCAGTGGAGGTTCTTAACACTAGCAAGCAGGTGTCCCTAATATTCCCTATAAGCAGTTTAAAACACAGAATGTCTTTGAGCAAATACTGACATGAGTAAATGAATGTTTGATTCCTAACTCAGCAATGTGGAGGAAAGATTGGAGAGTCAAACTAGGCACATGAAAAAAAGGCAGAGCACTGTTTTGATAGTTGAGTCTGAATTTCAAAATATCTTTTAGGACTAATATGTATAGGAGTTGAAGATACTGTGTTTCTGAAAGTTTCTGTGAACAGAGCTTTACAAAAAAATAATATCTAAAACATTGCTTTTGTGTTTAATAAAAATTACATTGTTTTATAGCATCCTATTCCAGTGATCTTGATTAATTCACATCAAAGAGATTCTAGCTTACAATGCATGAGGAATGGGAAATAATCACATTGTACCTACTGAGTTTTCAGAACGGAATATAATATTCAAGAGGCTGTTGTTAAGCGTGACGGTAAGATTTTACCCAGTTGTTTTCTTTACCGAGAAAGTTGTTGTTATGTGTCTTCGAGTTACCTGCAACCCATAGCAAGCCTATGTACAGCAGCTCTGAAGTCTGCCATTCTCACTAATTCCAACACACCAACACCCATTGCCCCAGTTACTGTTATCAATACAGGGTCTTCCTCTCCTGCACTCTCCATCCACCCTTCTGAGCATGATGTCCTTTCTTCACCAAGGATTTGTCCCTTCTGGCCACATGCCCAGAGTATGCGAGATGGAGTTTTAAAATATTAGCCTCCAAGGAGAAACTTGATTTCACCCTCTCCAGGACAAACCTATTTGTTTTCTTGGCGGTCCATGGTATGTTCAAGACTTCCTCAGCACCATAATTCAAAAGCATCAATTCTTTCCTACTTAGTCATTGTCCAACTGTCTGAAGCATAGCTTGAAATTGTTGTTCTTCAGTATTCTGTACAGGTGCAAATTGTCTTTTGATTTCCTAACTGCTAATGCCAAGAGTGTTGATTGTGGAACCAAGCAAGCTGAAGTTGTTAACAATCTCAGTCTCTTCACCATCTATCATGACGCTGCCATTTTGCCCAGTGGTTTAGAATCTTTGTTTTCTTGATCTTCAATCCATATTGAAGACTACAGTCCTTAACTTTCTACAGCAAATTCCTCATGTCCTCCTCAGCTTCAGTAAACAGGATTGTATCATCTGCATAACTCAGATTGTTGATGTGTCTTCCTCTAATCCTGATACTACATCACTCCTCATAAAGTCTGAACTCCTAAATGATCTGTTTTGCATATAGCTAGAAAAGGTATGGAGATAAGATGCATCCCTGATGCACACCTTTCCTGATCCTCAACTGTATTTTCTTCTCAAACTGGTTTTTTTTCCATTTCATTTTTAATTTCTTCTTTCATTCATTGTTTTTTGAGGAATGTAATCTTTAATTTCCACATATTTGTGAATTTTCAAATTTTATAGTATGGATTTCTAGTTTTATTTCAGTATGCTTAGAAAATATGTTGTTTGTTGTTTTTATGTGCCATCAAATCAGAAGCAACTTATAGCTAAGTTCAGAACTGCCTCGAGTTTTCAGAAAAAAATAATTAGTATGTGAGTAGATTGCCTGTTTTTCCTCCCATGGAATAGCTGGTAGATTTGAACCATGTACCTTTGAGTTGGCTGTGCAACTTCTTACCACTGGCATATTAGGGCTCCCAAGAGAATATACTTTGATTAATTTATAATCTCTTATATTTATTGAGCATATTTTATGATCTATCATAAACATCCTAAGTATACTTCTAAAAATGTACATTCTACCATTGTTCATTAAGCATTGTGAAGAGGTCAGTTGTTGTTGTTGTTAGATGCCATCAAATCCACTATAATTTAGCGACCCAGTGAACAACAGATCTGCATTTTATCCTATCCTGCAGCATTTTCACCATCTCTGAGCCAGTTGTTACAGTCACCATGTCCATCCATCTGATTGGGGTCTTTTCTTTCCATCATCATGTCTTTTTATAAGGACTGACCCTTCTGACCACATGCCCAAAGTATATGAGACGAAGTTTCACTATTCTTGACTCTGAAGAGTGCCCTGGTTGCTCTTCCTCCAAGACCGACTTGTATGTTCCTTGGGCTGTTCTCTGTGGCCTATTCCATACTCTTCTCCAGCATCACAATCCAAAGGCATCCGTTCTTTTTCTGCCATCCATATTCATTGTTCAGCTTTCAAATGCCTAAGATGTAATTGAAAAGATCATGGTTTGGACCAGGCACACCTTAATCTTTATGATGATATAATCTTTAGCAACTAGAAGAGGCCCTGATTTTTCCAGTTTCCCAGTGCAACAACATATCTTTTGATATCTTGATTGCTGTTACCATGGGTGTTGATTCTGGATCTAAGTAAAATTACATCATTGATGACGTAGATCTCCTCTCCATCTATCATGATGTTGTCAATTGGTCCACTGGTGAGGATTTTTGTTTTCTTGATGCTATAATGTAATCCAAATTGAAGGCTGCAGTCTTTGAGCTTCTGCAGCAAATATTTCCTGTTGACTTTTAGCAAGCAAATTTGTGTCATCTGCACAACCTAAACTGTTAATGATTCTTCCTGCAATCCTTTTGCCACATTCTGCTTCATAGAGTCCAGCTCCTGGAATTATTTGTTTAGCATACAGGTATAGAAAAAAGGATATAAACCTAATGGCACATATTTCCTGATATTGAACCCATATAGTGTCTGCTTGTTCTGTTTGGACAACTGCTTCTTGGTCTAGGTTCAGGTTTCTCATGAGCACAATTAAGCATTCTGGAATTTCCCGTCTTCTCAGTGGTATTCATAATTTATTATGCATGTAGTCATATTTAGCCATCTTGAACCACTATTGTCATGGTGTGGAACTTACGCAACCAGGATGATGGTGACAGCAGCATCCTAAGCAGCTGAAAAGGTTGTAAACTTGAACTGAAACATGTTTTCAGAAGACCAGGAGAACAGAGGACAGTAAAAGCACAACAAAAACATCTTGAACAAGTATTCATGTGGTGTAAGGACCCAGGAGAGCAGTGTCCACAGCCACTGTGGTATCCACCCTGCTGTGAAGGTCCAGCCTTCCCCTTGTCCTCAATGCCAACCCGCCCCCTACTACTTTCTATAGATGTCAATTATATCTACTTGATTTGTGATGTTATGGTCCACACAGTCAAATACTTTTGCATAGGCAATAAAACACATATGAACATCTTTCTGCTTTTCTCTGCTTTCAGCCAAGATCTATCTGACATCAGCAGTGGTATCCCTCCTACCATGACTTCTGAATCCATCTTGACTTTCTGGAAGTTCCCTACCAATGTGCTTTTCTAACCATTTTTTATAATCTTCAGCAAGATCTTACTTCCATGTGATATTAATTATAATGGTTGATAATTTCCACAGCTGCTTGTCTCACCTATTTGGGTGGGGGGCATGGGAACAAATAAAAAATCTCTTCCAGTTAGTTGAGCCAGACAACAGTGGGGTTATATATTAAAAATGCCAAAAAGAAGAAAACTGGTAACCAGGTTTACCGTGTTCTGCAAAAACTGCCTTTTAAAATTAAAGGAAATATAGCCACCTCAACCTACCCTTCACACACAGAATAAGCAGGTATGTATTGGAAAAAGAGCAGAAAGAATGCTTCTTGAAGGCAAAGCTGTCAAAGCTTCATCTCCTAAACTTTGGGTATGTTGCTAGGAGAGGTTCATTCATTGGCGAGGGGCAGCATGCTTGGAAAGGTGGAGGGTCCATGAAAGAGAGGAAGACCCTCAACCAGATGGATTGACTCAGTGACCGCAGCAGTGCACTCAGCGTGTCAGAGATGATGAGGATGGCACAGGCTGGGACAGGGTCATGTCTGCTTTTCTTAGGGTCACTATCAGTTGTATTTAACTCGATGGTACCTAACAACAACAACAACCCCAAATACATCACATACACATAAAACCACACAGAAAATTTCTTGCTCAGACAACTTTCCTAGAACAAATATTAAAGGCTTAGTTTGGGTATATTGAGAGATATATTTGAGTTTTCTTGCTCTAATGTATTTTTACCTTACATAGGTTCCAGCCTCCACAGGTTTGACTGTGTTTGGCATATTGCTAGGAGAGACTATTCATTGGAGTGTAAAATGATGCTTGGGAAGGTGGAGGGACAGAAAAAGAGAGGAGGACCTTTAACCAGATGGGTTGATGCAGTAACTGCAGCAATGGACACAAATGGGTGAGAGATTGTGAGGATGGCACAGAATAGGACAGGGTTCACATCAATTTTTCACAGGGTCACTTTGAGTTGAACTAGACTCAAAGGTGCCTAACAGCATAACAATAATAACAACAACAACAACAACAACTATGTTTAGCAAAAAATATTTATTTTTTCATACTTCCCTTCCACCCATAGCATGCTCTGCTGCTAACCAAAGCCAGGAATCTCGGTGGTTTGAATCTCCCAGCTGCTCTGAAAGAGAAGGGTGGGCAGTCTCTGTTAGGCTTACAGCTTCAGAAACACAATGGTTTCTATCTTTC
Organism: Elephantulus edwardii; assembly: GCF_000299155.1. Lineage (NCBI taxonomy): Eukaryota > Metazoa > Chordata > Mammalia > Macroscelidea > Macroscelididae > Elephantulus > Elephantulus edwardii. The sequence goes on from NW_006399787.1 coordinate 2,620,349, forward strand.
ATTGTTTGCCTTCTCATCAGAACCAACTGAGAGCTGATGTCCCAGGAGGTTTTCCGAGGTTTTAAATATCACAGGAGAAGAGTGCCCACCTTTTCTTGTGGCTCAGCTAGTGAATCTGAACCATGTACAGCCCAACCACTGCTGCTCCTTAATGGTCACTATGACAACTGACTTACTAGTAGTATATTTAAGGGGTTTTTGGTAAAGTTCTTGAGTCCTCGTTTCCTTTAGTTTCTTGGATACCTTGCAATTATGTTACTGCAAGTTTTTACAGAGCAAGCTCCACATTTTAGTTTAATGTCTTGGACTAAAAATCAAATAGAGCTCCACTTCATTCTGGAAGTTGTGGGGAGAATCCATTTCCGTGCTTTTTCTTCTCCCTTCCTGAGGTTGCCTGCATTCAAGCGTTCGTCTTCCTTTCCCTCCATCTTCAAAGTCGGCCATGGCTGACTGAGTGTTTCCCATGATGCTGTTTCTTTAGTTCTAAGATCTTTGTCTCTTCCCTATCATAGGACCTTTTTGATTATGTTGAACACACATGGGTAATTCATGATAATTTCTACATTTAGGATCCAGGAAAGAACGGGAGACTCTCAACAACATGGATTGACACCATGACTGTAGCATTGGGCGTGATATCCATGATGATGATAAGGGTGGCTCAGGACAGAACAAGGTGCAGATCTGTTGTTCATAGAGTCTCTGTGATGTACTGTTGATTGAACAGCACTTAACAACAACACTCAGCAGCACTGATTCCACGTGGGGAGAGGACTGAATACAGATTTCACCAGGTGATGAAACATAACATTTTCCTAAGCTCTGTGGATTTGACAGGAGTAGTTTTAGAGGATTATTATTCTGTGTACTACACAAGGGATAGATGTAAATACTGTACATAACAAGATGATGTCAGAATCTCCAAACAGTACTGCCGTTAGATCTCACCAGAACTCTAATATCTTGCCAGAATGGATTCAGTCTGGCTTTATAATTTGTTTTTGCCACTAAATTTTTCTCTAATGTCAATTCCTATGATAAGATACCATTTAGATCTTCTTTTAATAGCCTAAATGTTTAGACTCAAATTTAAGTTGAGTCATTAGAGGCAATTTATTTCTGCAATCATCAGTAAATGAAAGCAAGCCCATGACTGTGTTCTCAGGGTTTGAGAAATGAATATTGATAAAGTGTGCAAGGAAGATTCGGCATATCTGCTTCTGGATAGTCTGACAATTTGGTGTAGGTGGAATTAAACCTCCTAGAGATTTATATTTTCTTGAATCTCTTGTCATTAAAGATTAAGGGGTGCCTGATCAAAGCCGTGATATTTTCGGTTGCATCTTGTACCTCTAAAAGTTGGGTCATTAACAAGGAAGACCAAAGAAGAATCAATACCTTTGAATGGTGGCGTTGGCAAAGATTATTGCATACCCCTTGGACTGCCTAAAGAACGAACAATTTGGTTTGGGAGGAAGTACAACCAGGGTGCCCCCTGCCTGAGAAAGGTAGAGTCCCAACACTACGGATTGCCAGTGCCTGGCACTGAGGTTGAGCACATTGTGAGGATGGCCACGGGTCAGACTTGTAGGGCCGCTGTGATTCTTAATTGACTCAGTGGCACTTCACCATTAACTACTGTTGTTATAGGAGAAGAAAACCTTAGGACTTGTTTTTAAATACTTTTCTAAATTCTCCTAAGCATAAATGTAGAAGAGGGCTCTGGTGGCCTACTGATGAGAAATTGTGCTGCAATACCAAAGGCACACAGTTCAAATCCACAGCATTTCCACAGGAGAAGGATGAGCGAGCTGTTTTCCTCCCATGCAATGAACTGCCCACGGGAGGGTCAGCGGCTGGTTCCAACTCAGCCTCACACAACAACAAACATAATGTTTTAATTTAAAAATAAACAAAGAAGAAATTAAAAATCACCTACAATCCTATCGCTTAAAGATGACTAAGGTAAAATTTTTGCAGTATTCCTTTGTAGGACAGGTCAGGCTTCAGAGCTGTTGTATATAGGGTTGCTATGAGTCACAGGCGACTGGATGGCATATAACAACAACAACAACAACAACAATATATTCCTGATATATTTAGGGAGCTCTGGTGCCTTAGTGAGTAGGGAATTGTGTTGCTAACCCAAAGGCAGATGGTTCGAATCTA
>NW_006399787.1:2625156-2631367 GCF_000299155.1 Elephantulus edwardii
TGCAAAATTCGATCATTCTCTCTCCAGCTCCATTTCTGTCACCGAGTCCATATTTTCCAACTACTGAATCTTCCACCTATGTACGTCGTTGTTACTGTTGTTAAATGCTGTTGAGTCACCTGCTACCCATTGTGATCCTGTGTACAGCAGCCAGCCTTACTCATTCCGACACACCAACTCCCATGGCCCCTCTTACTGTATCAATCAATCTTATCTAGGGTCTTCCTTTCCTGCACTATCCCTCTACCCTTCTGAGCATGATGTCCTTCTCCAAGGACTGGTCCCTTCTGGCCACGTGCCCAAAGTATATGAGACAGAGCTTAAAAATACTAGTTTCCAAGGAGAGACTTGCTTTCACCCTCTCCAAAACAGACCTGTTTGTTTCCTTGGTGGTATATAGTATGCTCAAGACTCTAACACCACAACTCTGAGACAATGATTCTTCATTGTCCTGCTCTCTGATGCATAGCAAGTAAAGGTAAAGACCATCACCTGGATGAGGCACACCTTAGTCTCCAGACTGACATCGTTGCTTTTCAGTACTCTGAGAAGATCCCTGGCAGCAGATTTTCTGATTGCAATGAGTCCTTTGATTTCATGACTGCTATTCCGGCATGATGTTGCCTATTGGTTCAGTGGTGAAAATTTTCGTTTTCTTGATGTTGAGATGCAGTCCATATTGAAGGCTATATTTTTTGATCATTTGCAGAAAGTATATAAATGCATGTATCTCTACACTTTCATTTGCATAGAAGTTAAAAGACTTTGTCTTACCTAGTTTTATTCTTAACAGATTTAAATTCTTTTTTTCCCCACTTGAAGTAAATAGTAATGATGATTTGAAACTATTCATTTCATCAGGGTTTATTTGACAGTCCACTGGAGGAAAAGATAACCTTATTTTATTTAAATACTTCTCATTAGATCTTTAAAGAAAGGATTTTGGGAAGTGCACACTCTTTAAGTTGAGCTGAGCTGTGCCAATTGACTTTTCTGTGGCCTTAGATTAAAGAAAATGTGTCTAAATTAAGATTAATTAATTAAATTTTAAACCTGAAAGTTTCAGCTTTAGAATTTTTCAAAATCTTCTGTTGCTGTCTCATATATCATAACGGAGACAACTTCCTGCTGTCAAGTTGGAACCACCTCATAACTGACTCTCCAGGGGGTTTTCAGAGGTTACAAATATCACAGGAACAAATTACCCATCTTTCTTCCTCAAAGCAGCTAGTGGATTTGAACTGCCCGCCATTGAGTCGGAAGCACAACTCCTTTTGGTTTAGGCCACCATATGCTAAAAACATCTTTAGTTATTTAAGTATGCAAGAATATCATCAATATATGAGGGTAATGAGGAAGGTGTGGCAGAGACAATAAGATTGGTTCAGGATAGAGCAGGGTTCCGAGCTATTCTACATAGTGCTGCTATGAGTCACAGTGATTTGATGGCATATAACAACAACAAGGACAAATAGGATATAAAGTGCTGTTATTTGTAGTCCTCTTGAAAGAAATTGCCTTTTCTTCAACCCAAGAAATATTCACCGTATGATTTATCAGTATAATTCCCTGGGTGCATGGTGTCTATGTGTGAATTTCCAGAGAGGACACAGTTTATATTTTGCATTGTTTTGATATTGTGTAACCGAGTACACTTCACATCATACTAAGATTCCTTTCTGAGGTTTGCCTTACCTTTACTTCATAAGAACAGATGGAGCCAGAATTTCTTAATGTTAGCATTTCTTCTCCCCCCCCCTCCCCAGAGTAAGCCAAAATTAAACAAATGACAATTGCCATCAACTTGGCCCCAACACACAGTAACCATGTGGGTCAAAGAAGAACTGTTCCAGGCCACTGTTTCCTGACCATGACCTTTCAGAAACAGACACTCACACATTTCTTCTCTGATACTGTTAAGTGAGTTTCAACCTTCACTCTTTTGCTTAGCTGTTGTTAGCTGCTGTCAAGTCATCGGCGAGTGATAGTGACCCTATGAGCAACAGATAGAAAAATGTACTCTGTCTTCTGCCATCCTCACAATCCCAGCTGTGCTGGGGCCCATTTTTGTTGTCACTGTATGAATCCTTCTTATTTGAGGGTCAAGCCCTCATTTTATCTGTGAGCTGGACACATTTATGAATGGGGATGACAGAAGCAGAATTGATGCCTTTGAGTTGTGGTGTTCGAGAAGAGTACTGAACAGTAAAAGAAAAATTAAATATGTCTTGGAGAGGGTGCAGCCTTAAGTGCTCTTTGAGGGCAAGAATGACGAGGCTTCATCTCACATACTTAGGACATGTTCTTAGGTGGGCTCTTCCCTGGAGAAGGACATGATGCTGGGAAGGGTGGAGGGTCAATGAAGGAGGGGAAAATCCTTAGACAGGACAGGTGGATTGACATGATGATTGTTGCAATGGACTCTAGTATGTCAGAAGTGTGAAGTTAGTACAGGATAGGACAGGGTTCAAATCTGCTCCTCACAGGGTCCTTTATGAGTTGTACTTGATGGCACCTAATAACAACCACCCATCTTTTGCTCTTTTTTTTTTCCTTTTCCATTTTTAGTAGCCAGTGCTTAATGGTTTGCCCCACCTACTGATCTAACATAGAGCTGTCGTTGTTGAATGCCATCCGGCTGGAACCCACCTGTAGCTTACCCTCCAATGGGTTTTTAAAATGCTGTAAGTCACAAGCGAGCCAATGTCTCATCTTTCTCCCATGGAGTACTTGTTGATTTCAAACTGTGTACCTTTGTGTTGGTGGTCCAGTTCCTTACCACTCGGCCACCAGAGCTCCCTGTGTGTTGGCAGTGCAACTTTAGTTATTTATGTCTGCAAGAGAATTATCAATAGATATACTAGGAAAAACCTGGTGTAGACATCTTGAAAACAGTCACCTTTTCTTTTATTTAGTGACCCAGCATCATATGTCTATCAAGACTCAGTGCAGTCTTTTGTGCCTTCAATAAGCATATAGCGTCAAAACCGAGTTAAATGTTGATGACTTCTGGTATTTGTTAGCAGCCATCAAGCTGGCCTCAATCTTGGATTCGGATCGTTGCCATGGATGATGTTTTCATTTTTGCAAAGCAGGAGTACATCAGACCTCCTTCTGTGTCTTTGTCTGAAAGCGCCGTGGAAACCTGTTTCAACACCGTAACAACACACAAGTTTCCAGTGACAGAGAGATGGTAGCTGTGCCTGCGGCACGTTGGCCCATTGGTGAACCTGCATGAGAAGTTAGAATTCTGTCACTGATCTAACTTAGGGTCTCCATTTAGAGGAGAACCAGGATCAGCTACCTCCTGAGCGCACACTCTCCGGAACCAGCTCTCCATGAGGGAAGTGCAACTTAGAAATTATTCACTTCAAAGAAATTTTTTAATGCATTGATTGGAACATATGAAACATATTCTTAAAATTGTGTTCACAATCTTTCTAAACTTTTCTTGTTATCTTTCTAAACTTTTCTATTATATTCATTGGCACTTAGATGTGATTTGGTATTCCTAATGAAATATTTATTATATTGTTTTTTAAGGAATATTTTCTTACTTTTTCTGCTCTTGTTGTCAATTAAATCTTAAATTTTTTTCTTAAAAAGATCAAATTTAATGATTTCATTGATTGAGGCAGAAGTTTCATTCTCCATATTAGTATTTCTTCATGCCAGAGCCAAGAATCTGGTAGAGTGTGGCAGCTTATTGTACTGTTTTCTGTAATGTTGCCTTTTTGTGGGTATGAGGTTTTAAATCTGTGAGTCTGTCAAAATGGAAAGTTTCACCAGAAATGGATTAACATCAAATGAAAACATGGGTACCTGCGTCGGGATGTTTTACCACATACCTAGGACAGACAGTGGGCTATAAACCTTTCATTTATTAGGCTACTTGGGCTCCGAGCACAGACTGACGTGTTGTTTCAGTGTCTGAGACAAACCACAAGGGATAGCCATACTTTTGAAGGTTGTTCTTCATTTTAACCTGTGTGTTTGCTGAGGTGAAGCCAGTGAGAAAACTCTTAACTCATTGTGGTGTATGCAGATACTTACCAGTGGGTGGCAGTAGACGTGGCAGAGTGTTAATAACTGAGCTACAAACAATAGACAGCGTCTGAAAGCAATATATGGGAAGAGCCCTTTTTGTTTGTTTTTAAATTCAGCTGATAATTTTTTCACACGTATTCTTGATTTTAACAGTAATGTTGAAGGGGCAATTTAAAAAAAATAATGGTAAGAACTAATACATAGATAATTCTTACTATATTCTAGACACTATTATTAAGTGCTGCAGCTATATTAATTCAAAGCCAAGCACTTCTGGTGCGTTGTTTTGTTTTGTTTTGTTTTCTTAAGGTATTTGAGCTATCATGGAGTAATTTTATTATACTTTTATCCTATTTACTTTTCCCAGTGTAATACAATAGGAAAAACATTTGCTGAAAAAATGCTACTTGAAGCTCAGAAACTATTCTGCTGCCACCCAATCGTTTACACATCTTTTTGCTTTAATTTATGACATTTTCTAACGCTTATATGTTAACACACCTTTACTGGGGTGGGAAAGGAAGGAAGAGAATCCAAATAAAAACCCTACATTTTCTAGTATCCTGCGGTTTACTTTCAATCAGAAACCACTTCTTTTGATGTTATCTCTCAGGTCAGGGATATTTTTTGTGGACGGTCAGTCAGTGTAGGACATCACACAGATTTTTTTTAATGGTTCTATAAAAGCTAGCTTAATGGTAAGGAATTGTGCTGACATTCCAAAGGTACCTGGTTTGAATCCACCAGTTGCTCCAGGGGTGAAAGAGAGGCAGTCTCCTCTCATCTAATTTATTGCCCTTCTAAACTCCCTGGAGGGTCAGCTATGGATTGGTTCTAACTCAAAGGTACAGAACAATAGCTGTTCTTTACTCGTTTTTTCTTGCGTTTGGGAGGTATCAGAAGATGTACACTCATTCATGGTACTATGTCATTCCAGTTTGCAGTTTAAAGGCAAAATAGAAAAGTCCTGTTTTGTGAAAAAAGTGCCAGACCCTGATTACATTAGAAGCCCTGTGTTTGGGTTCATGCACTTCCCCGCTGTGCCACCTTGGCAGAAGCATTTCAGCCCTTGGAACTCAGTTTGTAGCTATAAAATGTGAATGCTCGGAATAGAACAGTGGTTTTCCAACAGTGTACTTAGGCAGCTTAGAATTCACTGCTGCCATCACAAAGGTCTAGCCCAGGACGGGGGGACAGCCCAGGGGCTGACCTCTAGGACCTCCATTTCTGTGTCCACCAAAGTCTTCTGTCTGATAATAAAAGGTTACATTTTTTTAAAGAAAAAAGAAACCCGTAGCATTAGATTATTTCTATGGAATTTATGGAGCCTAGGTAAGTGACAACTTGAGTTGTCAAGGAAGAAAAGGAGAAATTGCGAGTTCAGTGTGTAGTTAGTGTCTTTGTTGTCTATGTGTGACTGTGGGATATTTGTTTTATTATTGTTGGGCTGTTAAGTGTTCCCCAGAGTGCTGAAGAGCAACAATCCCAGTCTAGAGACTAAGTGATGCCTGATACAAGCCATGATCCTTGTAATTACTTGCCATGCATCAGAGAGCTGGACAGTGACTAAAGATGACAGAAGAAGGACTGATACCTTTGAGCTGTTGTGCTGGAGAAGAATACTGAACATATCATGACCTGCCAAGATAACAAACAGACCTGTCCTAGAGAGGTTGAATCCAAGTTTCTCCTTGGAGGCAAAGATTTTTCAGCTTCATCTCACATACTTTGGGCACATGGCCAAAAGAGACCAGTCCTTGGAGAGGAACATCATGCCTGGAAAAGTGGAGGAAGAGCGCAGGAGAGGAACACACCAGATGAGATGGATTGACACAGTGATTAGAGTAACAGAGGCAGGTGTGTCAGAGGCAATGAGAATGTCTCAGGATAGAGCAGTGTTCAGAGCTGTTGTGCTTAGGGTCGCTATGAGTTGGAGTCAATACGATGGTACATAAGAACAACAGCTTGTAGTACGCAATATTCTTTAATATCATTATGCCATAGCTGCCATTCATAAAGAGGAATTGAATATAGTTACTTTTTAAAATATTGGATTATTTTGAGAAGAGTGTGTGTGTGTGTTTGAGAGGAAGATTGCTCAATGTGATAATGGCACCTACCAACAATTTATTTATATATATATATATGTATATGTATATATATA
>NW_006399787.1:2631467-2632018 GCF_000299155.1 Elephantulus edwardii
AGCACCACAGCTCAAAGGCAACAATTCTCCTTCTATCATCCCTAGTCTTTGCCCAGCTCTCTGATGCATAGCAAGTAATTGCAAAGACTATGGCCTGGATCAGGCATAAAAAATAATAGTCAATTTGATAGATTTAAAACATTTGCTTCTACATTTTAATGCCTTTGATTACTAATTAACTAAAAATTTATTGTTAAATATTTTTGTTTCTGTTTTTCTGAACTCTCTCATAACATTTTATTACTAGAAGACATGTTCTAATTTAAACCATAGGAGTGGTATGAATTTATGTGCTATTTTCTTAGATTAATTGGAATGGGAACATTACCTACACCAGAGTCTATTTATGCCTAGTTAAATATGTGTAACTACATATTGTTAGATACCATTGTGTGGACTGCTCCCCACAGCCCCCTGTGAACAGCAGATTGGAGCCCTGCCCTATCCTGTGCTCCGTGCACCATCTGTGAGACGCTCCACCTCATTGTTTCAGTCAGTGCGTCAGTCTATTTTGTTGAAAGTTTTCCTCCCTTTCCCTCATCGTCCACTTT
>NW_006399787.1:2637244-2679287 GCF_000299155.1 Elephantulus edwardii
AATTTTTTTTCATAACACATAAAGCAACACTGAGCCGGGACACTGAGTTACTAATTAAGGTGCAGAAGCCAGAAACAAAATGATTTTCCCTAAACTGCAACCATTAATTCCTGTATTCTCCTGCCAACACTATTCTGTTCAGTGCTATTGTCATAAATGTTGCTATGTCCTGAGCCCCTGTTTCCATAACTGTTTCTCCATTGCCAGCTGGATAGTGTTACAATGTGGATGAGAGACTTTACTTCAGTTAAAAGGAAAAAAATCCTGTTCATTTCTGAACTAGATCTTCAACCTTCCCCTTGAAGGAGCAAGTCATTAGATGGGTGAGTTGCTCATACCCGCCTGGACGTGTGTGTCCTTTTAAAAAGAAATAAACAGTCCACCTGCCTGCTTCCTTGGTTACCAAGAACCAAGATCAACATAAAAAGTGTCAAACTTTTCTTAACAGCCAGGCCTCTATTTTCAAATGTTGTAAAGAAAGTTGTGCCTTATCCCAAAGTGTGGCCATGCATGATACATTGCCTAGAATATTCCAAAGAAAGGAGGAACGAAAATCCTCCAAAATGGCTGTATTCTCCAATTCTCATCATGATGATTTAATATTTTTTTTTTTACGTGTAACTGTTTTCCTGTCTAATGGCTAAATGTCACAGGAGTTAGTATCATCTCATTTAAAAAGGTGGAGCCAATCCAATGAAAACACACCAGGCTACTGTCCTTTTTTCACTTAAAAAAAAAGTCTTTCATTAACTAGTGTTGATGGAAGCACATTTAGCCACAGCAATTTGCATGGCAGTTGCATTGCTGTTTGTATTAAACAGCAAACCAGAGAATAATAAAGGAGAACAAGACCATGCCAGGAGTGAACAAGGACGCAAAGTGGCCCTTCACTTTGTTCCACACTGATCACTCGGTCTAATGCTGGTGAGAGTAAATAACAAGACTGCTCATTAAATGAAGGAGCCATGATCGCACTCTTGTCACGCCATCGCTTCACTTCAACTTTCCACGGAGCTCACCTCCTTTCGCCTGTGTTCTCCAGCTGTCGGAGAGTGGTTGCTTTCAGGGATTCCCAGTAGCTCTATATCATCAGCACAAGTTAATAAAAGTTTTCATCATTCCAATTGCATGTACTTGAACAGTGCACCTGACACCCAAGAAAGTGTACAGGACAGTGTTGGAAATGAAGGGGACAATCTGGGGAAAGTACTTAGAAGGCTCTGGATCTAGGACCGCACATATGAGATGGCTGACATCATAGAGCTCTCAGAGTTAGGAAAATACAGGTATAAATGCATTTCCCTCCCCCACAATTAAGATATATAAATAGGGAAGGAAGATGGGAGAGCAAAGCTCTGGCAGAAAGTGATCGTTTATAAGATGACGCCTTGTAAACCACTCCCTCTTTGAGCCACAGAGCTTCATCTAGTTGTTGCAGAATGAAAAGTGCTAACAGAATGTTGTTGTTACGTGCCAGCAAGTCACTTGTGACTCATAGCAACCCTATATACAGCACCTCTGAACTCTGCTCTATCCTGAACCAACTTTATTATCTCTGACACACCTACCTCCATTACCCCAGTAAATGAGTCAATCCATCTCATCGGAGGTCTTCGTCTCTTGTGCTGTCCCTCCACCTTCCCAAGCATGATGTCCCTCTCCAAGGTCTGGTCTCTCCTTACAACATGTCCAAAGCATGCCAGATGAAGCTTCAGAATCCTTACCTCCAAGGAAAATCCTGGTTTCACCCTCTCTAGGAGGAAACTGTTCACCTAGCAGTCTGTGGTATATTCAGTACTCTTCTCCAGCACCACAGCTCAAAAGCATCAATTCTCTTTCTGTCATCCCGAGTCGTTCAGATTTCTGATGCACAGCAAGTAATGGTAAAGACTGTGGCCTGGATTAGGCACACCTTAGTCTCCAGACTGGCATTATTGCTCTTCAGTACTCTGAAGAGACCCATGACAGCAGTTTTTTCTATCTCCAAGTTCTCCAAGTTTCTGAACACAGATTGGGAAGTTCAGTGAATTCATATCATTAGAAGCTTTCTTAAGGTAATTTAAGTGAAAATGGAAAAAAGTTGGGGATGGGAAAGGGGACAGGAAGGGTATTTGAAATAAGAAGTTATATTGATTTCATGCAAGGATGGATTCAGTGGTCGACAAGTTCTCTCTCTGTTCCATAATTATAATCGTCTTTTAGTCAGTTTCATCTTCAGAATCCTTCTGTCAAGGCAGTCCTAGGATTTGGAGTTCCATTTCTAAGTCTGTCTTTAAATTGAATTTATGTGTAAATCAGAAGTGTTAGGTGTAGTCATACAAAAACTGTTTTATTTAGATTAAGAAAGGTGTAAGGCAGGGTTGTATCTTTTCTCCATACCTATTCATTCTGTGTGCTGAGCAAATTATATGAAAAGCTGGACTCTATGAAGAAGACTGTGGCATCAGGATCAGAGAAAGACTCCTCAACAACTCGCGTTATGCAGATGACAGAACCTTGCTTGCTGAATGTGAGGAGGATCAGAAGCTCTGGTTGCAGATCAAAGAACACAACCTTTAATATAGATGTCATGAAAACAATTCTTACTACTGAACCAATAGGAAGCATGATAGGTGGAAAAAAGATTGAAACTGTCAAACAGTCAACTGTTTTATTGTTGTTGTTGTTAGGTGCCATTGAGCAAGTATGAACCCGTGGTGACCCTATGAATAACAGATCTGAATGTTGTCCTATACTGTGCCATTCTCACACTTCCTGACATGTTAGAGCCCATTGGAGCAATCATTGTGTCAACCTACCTGAGAGTCTTTTTCTCCTTCACCAAACCTCTACCTTTCTGAGCATCATGTCCCTCTCCAAGGAATAGCCCCACCTAGCAATATGTGACATGAAGCCTCATCATCTTTGCCTCTAAAGAGAACTCTGGCCGCATTTTCTCCAGGATGTATTTGTCCTTTTGGTAGGCTGTGGGATGTTCAGCACTCTTCTCCAACACCACAGCTCAAAGGCATCAATTCTTCTTTTGCTGTCCTTATTCATTTTCCAGCTCTCAGATGCATAGCAAGTGATCAGAAAGGTCATGGTCTGAATAAAATGCACCTTCCTCCTCAGACTGACAACATTACTCGTCAGTAATTTGGAGAGATTCCTAACTGCAGGGGCTCAGGACCCAGCAACATTTTTGACCATAGCACTGAACAGAATACATCTCCTGATTTTCTGACTGTTGGGACTAAGGGTATTAATTTTGGATCCAAGTAAGATGAAGTTGTTGACATTTTCAGTCTGTTTTCCATCTATCATGATGTTGCCTATAGACCCAGTAGTAAGAATCTTTTTTTCTTGTCATTTAGATACAATCCGTATTGAAACAAATTGCTTGAACTTCTGCAACTTGTGTTTCAAGCCCTCCTCAGTTTCAGCAAGCAAGATTGTGTAATTTGTATAATGCAGGTTATTGATAAGTCTCCCTCTTCGTAGAGTCCAGATCTTGAAATAATTTGCTCACTATCCATATTGAATAGGTATGGAGAGATAATGAGAGAGAATACAGCCCTGCCACACTCCCTTCCTAAATTTATACCATGTAGTGTTCCATTGCTCTGTTTGCACAACAGCCTCCTTCTCTAGGTATAGGTTTTGCATGAGCACAGTGAAGTTTGTGGGACTCCCAGCCTTCTCAAAGTTAACCATAACATGTTAAGATACACACAATCAAATGTCTTTGTATAGTCAATAAAGCATAAACAGACATTCTTCTGGTATTCTTTACTTTCAGACAGGATCCATCTGACATCAGCCATGATATCCCTGATGCCACAGCCTCTTTGTTCTAAGTCCTGCTTGAACTTCTGGCAGTTCCTTATCTTTGTACTGTATCTTAGTACTGTTTTGGAATGATCTTCAGCATTTTGCTTGCATGTGATATTAATGATATTGTTTGATAATTTCCACTTTTTCATTTTTTCAACATACTTAAGCTTTTATTTGTTTATCTCATCACTCATACATGAATCGTGGAGTTTTTATTTTGCAAGCACTTATTTCTTACATTTTTTTCTTTCTGTTTTTATCATATTACCTCCAATTTCTAAATTTTAAAATATTAGAATAAAGTATGTTTGTGTGGAAAACAAAGATATAGGTCACTTTCTGTTGGATCACCTTTCATTTTTTTTTCTTCTTTAATTTTTTATTAGTTCTGTGTGTATGTGCCATCAAATGGGATCTGACTGATACAGGAGGAGATTGCCCCTCCTTCTCCTGCTGAGCATGTGGTGGATTGCAGTGTGTCTTCTTGCCACTAGGCCAGCAGAGCTCCCTTGGGTCACCTTTCTTAGGAATAGGAACAGATATGGATGTCTTTCAATCCATTGGCCAGACAGCTGCCTTCATCCAGGGCTGTAGCTGTTAATTGAAACAAGTCAGTTGGTAGCCTATCAATTCCTGGGGCCTTATTTTTTTTTGCATGTGTCTTCAATGCAGCTTCCACTTCGTCATCATTACCATTGGTTCCTGCTCATATGATACTTCCTGACATTTTTCAGTATTAGGTTGTGTGGGGGTTTTTTTGCACAATAATGCTGTGTATTCCCTCTATCTTCATTTGATGCTTTCTGGTTTGTTGTAGAATATGCAATAAAACTTAAAAAAACAACACCAACAAAAAAAATCCACAACCCACCACAAACCACCAAACTTCACTGCCATTGAATCACCTCATAGTTGACCCTCCAGTGGGGTTTCAGAGTGTATAAATCACAAGAGTGGGGATTGTCTGTCTTTCTTCCTTAGAGCAGCTGGTAGATTCGAAGAGCAGTACAATTCCCTACAGACTGTGCCGTCAGGACTCCTTGTATAGACACTAACAGTAATAGTTTGACTCTCATTGCACAGTAGCACTCATTCTCATTTAAAACAGAATGTTACCTAATTTGGGGGGTTAGCGATTGTGGGTGTATTAGTAACAGGCTACAGCTCAGGACAGGATCAGGACCCCCAAGTGTGTAGGTTTAGATCCTCTGATCCTTTTGCATGTCAACACTATCAGCCCCCTCACACAGGTCTCTCCCAGACCGTTTACCTAAATATTTTAACATAATCACCTATACAGGTATTAGTTGGTACCTAAAACATACATACATCAGATGTTCATAAACCAGAAATACCTATCAAGTGAAATATATAGCCAAGCTAATATAAGCTTGTAGCTCCAGGAGATACTCTCCAAGCATCTGTTGTTAATAGGTGTAATCAAGTCAAATACAACTCATAGCGACCCTATGAACAAAAAATCTGAACCTAGTCCTGTCCTGCGCCATCCTCACACTTCTTGACACAAAAGAGACCATTGCAGCAGTCACCCTGTCAATCCACCTGGTTGAGGGTGGTCTTCCTCTTTTTCACTGACCCTCCACCCTTCCCAACACCTTGTCCTTCTCTAAGAAATAGTCCCTCCTAGCAATATGTTCAAAGTATGTGAGGCAAAGCCTCATCATTCTTGTCTCCAAAGAGCCCTCTGGATGCACCCTCTTCAAAATATATCAGCTTACCATCTGTACTAGTCCTTAAAAAGAGAGTTGCTGTTGGTACTACTTGGGACTAAGATTCTGGGAGTTGTTAGCCTCACTATTGTGGAAGATATGCCAGACTTCTTGATTCAAAAGTAGCACAGAAATCACCTGGATGGGTGGAATCACAAAGTTCTTAAAGAGAGGGGCAGCCATATTCCTCATACTCATAGCAGATGTTTACTTACAATTCTTGTTATAGTCAGAGTGTCAAAGGCGAGAATAGAAGATCTCTTTTATTTTAAGTGCCAATTTAGGAGTCTTTTATAGCTTTTATTCAGGTGTCCCAAATCAAACATTACTGTTGTCATCTTTTTTGACAGAACACCATCACTCATCACCTTTATCTATTTGGAGCAAACAGAGAACATAATATTTAAACTGCAGTAATTCTACTATGAAATTCTAAACACAGACTGAAATTTTCACACCTATGTTTGATCAGACGAGTGGGTTAAATTTGCATAAATAAGAGATCCAGTACATTGAAGGTGGTAAATCTGACGTGAGTGTTTATTTGCCATACCAAGATGACTCTGGAAGAATGATAACAATTTTCTTTTATGGATCCCACTATCCATTGCTCTGGCTTCACTACACTATTTAACAGTGTAATTCATTACAGCTCTTAAAACCTCCTACCGTCCAGAAGTGCAGTTGTTGTTGATTGCTGTCAAGTCAAGCACGGCTCATAGTGACCCTATGAACAAAACGGCCTGAAGCCTTTCTATAACTGTTGTCATTTATCAAAGTTCATAAGAGTTTCCAAAGGCATGTTGTCTAGGAAGTGGATACCACTCCTGCTGTAAGATCACATGCAAGTTAAGGAAAGTTTAAAAATACAAGTTAGTAGTACGGACTGCGGGAGACATATTGAGTTGGTCTGGTACCCACCCCCCTTTCTTCTGTTAACAGTGTCCCAGTTTTGCATTTGGAAACTTCGCTTTTTGAGTTGTCAGTGAAAGGGTCTGATACTTTCCCCTAAAAAAGTAATAGGCAGTAAGTCCAAGCTGGATTCCTTAGCTATTCTAATAATCTCTTTATCATTGTGTCAGTCAGCATGCACCGAACACCAAACTACCCCATCCTTTAGCATTTCTTTACCTCACGATTTTATGAGTTGAAGTTTGTTCAGGTCGTCCAGTCATAGCAGGCCTCCCCATAAACCTGTAGTTGCATTTGAGATGACTGGAGCAACTTTATTTCTGAAGAGTTGCTGTTTTCCTGCTGTGACAACTTGCAGGGTTGTGGGGTTAAGAAGTCTCCTGGACCATGTATGTTTTGGCATCTAGACGACGAGTGGTTCCAAGAGGCAAAGGTAAATGTGTATATGGCCTCTTTTTTAATAATTTTTTTTCATGACAGTTTACCCAAAAGTTACATTTTCATTCATTCATTGTTGCACATTTTACCCCCTCCACCCTTCTCCCCCCAGTTCACTTTTTTAAAACAATATTCATTCATTGTTGCACAATTACCTCCCTCCCTCCCCCTCAGTCCTCTTTGCAATGTACCTCTTACTCTGGACTGTTGTCATATATATAATGCCTTATTAGATATTCTTTTTAAACAGTTCTTCCCTTCATCTGTTCCAATGCAAGGTGCATTATCTATCCACCCTTTTTCTATTCTCTCATGTCAGACCTTCTTTATAACAGTGATGCTATGCAGTATTTGTGCTTTTGTGACTGAGATGTTTCACTCAGCATGATGTCCTCTAGGGTCACCCATGTTTTGTAATGTTATACAAGTTCACTGTTTTCAGTGCTGTGTAATATTCCACTGTATGAATATACCATCATTTTTTTTATCCATTTGTTTGTTGATGGACCCTTGGGTTGTTTCTATTTCTTTGCTATTGCAAATATCATAACAATAAGCATAGGTGTGCATATATCTATATGGACGGAAGTTTTGGTTTCTGTAGGGTATCTTCCCAGTAGTGGCATTGCTGGGTAAAATGGTATTTCTTTTTCCACTTTTTGAGAAAGTGCCAAACTGCCTTCTGTAGTGGTTGCACCGTTTTACATTCCCTCCGGCAGTAAATAAGGGCTCTAATCTCTCCACAACTTCACCAGCACTTATTACTTCCTGCCCTGTTGAGCTTTGCTGTGGTTGCCAAGTTGAGATGGTGTCTCATACTTGTTTGCATATAGCCTCTTGAATCTTCAATCCAGTGCTTATACGAAGTTGCCTCTGTTAAATTCCATTCCTCAAATCTAGTAGAGGTCAACCCAGACACCAGAAATGTACAAAGAGACATGACATCTTGATGGAAATAGTGGCAAAGTCACAACACAGAGAGGGCAGGATGTAGAAGACAGAGGATGCCGTAACTACCACATGTTCCACGGTTGTATGGGTGTTGATGGCTTAGGGATAAGAAACCGTGCTGCATTCCCAAAGGAATCCACCAGCTGCTCTGCAGGAGAAGGATGGGCGGTCTCCTCCTGTGTGATTTACAGCCTCTGAAAACTCACTGGAGGATTAGGTAGAGGTTGGTTCTGACTCAACAGCATATAACAGCCACATGGATAATGGGATTTTTCTAGCCATGACTGGGTGGGACTATGTAAATGCAGGAGGGGATCTGATAGTTTGCTGATGATGTAAATAAGTTAAATGGCACCTTTGAGTGGGGCCATGCAAATAAGATGTGCAGAATGCTAACGTGGAGATTGGTCAGTTTGACCGTACTACCAGGCTTTAGCTGAGCGGTGTCAGAGGCAGTACCATCAAAAGAAAAGAGCCAGAGGGTACAGTATGTCCTTTGAACCTGAGATCACTGAGAAATGGAGAGAAAGAATTATAGCACCAGAGAGATGGAGCAAGACTGAGAAGCAGCTGGGGAGAACCAGAGATGAGTGAGAGGCGAACACTGACTGTCAGGCCTCGACTGAGTAAGGGTGATACGTAACTGGCAGAGCTAGGAGAGTTATGTAAAACTAGCATGAGAAGGGCACAGGCCACGACTGTGAGGCCATGGGTCCGGGAGAGGCCTACCTGCAAGCACATAGGACACAAAGCTGATTGAACTGTGTCCTGAGTGTTCGCCTACCTAGATTGTAATCAGTCACTTCCCTAGTACACGCCGCCATCATCAGTACTGTCTGTGGGTTCTGCACAGCCACCACAATGAGTTCTCGAACCCAGTAGAGAAGCGGTGGGAATCACAGGAAGGACAGTTGGTGTTAGACTGTAAGATGACCTCATAGGAATCAACTTTGTGCTGCTCATGCTATTGTGTAGGGGCTTCTGTCCCCTTGTGAACTTACTAAAGATCGTGCCACTGCCGCCTGGCCACTGCAATGGTTTTCAACCAAAACCCAAATTAGTTGATGCTTGTACCTTATGAGAACCTGGCAAAGCACTGGCATGCATCTTTGTTGATGTAACACTGTCTATAGAAGGTTGAGGGAGCTTCTTAATAGTATGCAGAGTAAGAGCTCCCTCTTATTCTTTTTTTTTTTTTATCTCCCTCTTATTCTTAATCCCAGTACATTATGTCTAATGGGAATTGCTTGCCAGTTGCCTGTAGCCTTCTTCACCATGGAGTCTCAAAGGGCCATCTTCAGACAATTACATCATGTGCCAGATCTCCTGACATCGCAGGGCATTGCCTGCCCAGTTATGACCTACACCAGCAGGACATCGCTACCCACTGTGTTACTGCTGCCTGCTACATCTCATGGAACACTTGTTAAAAACATTTGCATTTGCCTTTCTGGGGTATTACATAGTGAGTTTCCGTAAGTTACATTTTCCTTTCTTGGAGCATACGATCTCAGCAAACTGTATCAATCACAGAGTAAAGCAAACACTAATATTAGCCTGTGCTGCTGTAGGTGTTTCGTGCCAGTTTCCCTCCAAGTCCTGACTCAGCCCAGCCCTCTTTAGGTTTGTGAGATCTAATAAGATCATAGCACAGGGTGGTATAGCTGCAGGCAGAAAATTCTGCTTGCCAAATATATTTTGCTTTATAGCAAGTTCATAAATGAATGTAGGGCACTGAGACACCAGGGCTGTACACAGACATTAGTACAGAACTCTCTTCAGTTGACAAGCTTCCCTTCCAGCCACAAATTTCTCTGAGCCGGGGCCAAATTCTTGGTCCGAGGTAACTTCAATGGTCCCCACCCTCTCAGTGAGAAATGATAGTAAATATGACTTTATAGTTAAGGAGATGGTCTACTTCTCTTAACAAGAGTCATTCCAGAATATTTTAATTTGGTTAATAAAAATTTACTCTGGGGTGTAAGTTGGTTTGAGGAACTTGTTTTACAAACGAATGGTTAGTGTCTAATTTTTTCTTTAAAAAAAACCCCAAACCCTAAAGATGATTTTGTGTTAACTTCTGTGTTACATAAGCACTGGGCCAAATTCCTAAAGCATTGGTGTGATTTATGCTTTGTAATTGAGTTGGGTTCGTTCTCAGGTATCATAAATGAAGCCAATCTGGTGGCTTCTCAGCTAGCTTTGGTTTGCCAGGGTCCGGACTCTGCCTCATCTCGTCCGATCGATTCTTCAAGCTTCTCTCCCTTAAACATAAAATTCTTTCTTCCAGACAACAGTGTAGCCAAGGTTCTGACTGAATTGGGCTTACTCATAAGAACAATCCATTTTTACATTGTACTTAGCTGGATGTTTTACTCTCTTACAGATCTGCTGGATGAGAACTACAAGAAAGATGAAGAAATGGAGTGTCTGCAGGTAAATTCTTCCCACAGCAACAGCATATCTTTAGGATAAACATATTTGTGTTTGTACTTTGTTATCTTTTATTTCACTAGTGTCACGTTCAAATCACAGTGGCAAATGGGATACAAATTGTCAGAACTTGAAAACTCAGGTCAGAATTTTCTTTTATACTTTTGAGAGCACTTAGAGTATCCCTAAAACAAGAAGCTAGGCGAGCCTTCATGCAGAACTTCATGAAAGGAACTTCTCTTCACTGCAATAGCTTCATAGAAGCTACATCAATGAAATGAAAGCAACTTCCTCTCAAAGTCATTTTACCCAACACAGGACTGATGAATGAGGGTGAACTCAGGGAATTTACATTTTCAAGTGAAAAATCACAATTATTCTGGAAGCTTAAATGTTGAGTATGAGTGATGAACCAAGAATGTACTCGTAACATAAGACTTGGATACCATGTATAGGTTTCCAGTTCATCAGGATACATAATATTTCTTGAACTGGAAGTCTGTGTTGAAAAGATTCCTCAGGAATTTTCATTTACCTTTTCATAGTGTGAACCCTTCATGTTAAGCTCCTTTTTCTTGTTATGTTTCCTCTCACAAACAGATACCTAATATCTGTCTTTATTAGGTGAAACCATAATCAATTCCACTGACATGGCAGAAACCATTCACATTAGGCCGTGTTGGGGATTAAGAGCAGTAAACAGGACATTTAGAGTTCCTTGTAGGTGTGGAGCTGCAAAGCAGGACTGGAGAGTGATACAAACAGCTGGTCTGTGTGCAGTAAGGGCAAAGATGGTACAGATGAAGGATGAATCAAGAAAAGTGCATGGAACAAGTGCAATGTCCTATGATTTGATAATCTTTTTGATGGAGCATCCCTTAAAAGGGAAAAGAAATGCTGTGAAAGCATATAGTTTATATGTCTAATAAAATTAGGTTTTGCTAACTACAGTTTTGTGCTGGTTAACTTCTTCATAACATCTTGTATCATATCCAGGCAATTTTTTTTTAAGCCTTGGTTGTTCTAGTCTGGGGCTTAGTATATTCAATGCATATTCTTATGTGAAGCAAAGCTCTATGTACATTAAAAGTATATCGCTATGAGGGTTGCAGAGTGGATTATATTTGGGGTTTGGGGAGGTGCAGGGGGGATTGTGTACCAATGAGGGAGTTTTTCTTTTGCTTTTCAAGGAGAGGAGCAAAAGGGAGGGGGGAGGGGTTTGTGCGTGGAGAAGGGTGCAACAATGAATGAATGGAATCCCAAAATCTCTGTAGATGTTCATTGAAATGAAAAATAAACAACCTAAATTTAAAAAAAAAAAAGTATATCGCTAGAAGGTAGTAACAATTTTCTGAGGAATTTTGGCTTTCTGTTTTCCACTGGCCCCAGAATACCACTTAGAAGCATATTTATCGAGCCCATATCTAGCCTTCTTAATGAACCTCAAATCTTTTTTGAGTTTATTTTTTCACAATACAAAGATTGGAACCAGTAATCCCATTAAGTTTAATAGCCTATGTTGCCTCTCAAATGTCTATTAAATACTGGCAACATAGTCTACCAAAATGCCCATCCAGCGCAATAGAATGTGCCAGCCAGCTAGCTATGGACATTTGTGGATACAGAGTATCGAATATGAGCTCCTTACGTGTTGGCATTTGGAATAGCAATTAGTGTGTAACACTCTACAGAGAACAAAGAGGGACCTACTACTTCCCTGGGTACAATAGTTAATGATAAATTCAGCACGAGACAAATGCCTCGTATAGGGACATATTACAAAAAGCGTTTAATTCTATAAAGTAGGGGGAAATCCTTGAAAATTACCTATATTATACACAAGTATAAATATTTTGGAAAAGTGATAGTTTAGGGAAGATTGTTAAAGCAGAAGTGGAAGTCTGACAGCCACACACTAGAACTTTGGAGGAAAAGGCCAAATCATCTGTAAATATATCTATATTTGTCTTTATCTGTAAATAGATACATACATACATACATATATACATACATACATACATACATACATACATACATACATACATACATAGTAACACAAAGGATTGGAAATTGATGACATTGAAGTTTTAAATTTTGTCTTTGACTCTCTACCAAGGATGGCCTTGAGCAACTCAATTAGTGTGCCCTGCCTGTTGTCTCATATTTGTAATATAAAATCATAAAGCTGTCTTCCAAAATGTTTAGTGTGGGTTAGATTATCCCAGAAGACAGAGCTAAATATTTAATTCCAATTTACGATGTTAGAAAACCCCCATGTAGCCAAATTGGAGTCAATTTTATTTACTCACTATCATCTTATAATTATCTATAACAGTCATTCTGCATTTAATGTTATCGTCCTTAAGGATAAAGTGTGTTTTATCTCTGAACCCTTTTCATTCTCTTTAAATTAGATGTACTTCATTTACTCCTTGAATGCCAGTTCTGTTCAAGGCTCATATTGTAATTGAATTTGTAAATGACTACCTCCACTCCTCAAAGGAATGTGTTGTAAATCCTTGCCTCTCTGGGTGTGTTTCTGACCCCATGTGTGAGAGGATACCTGAGGATCACCCAGGGGCTGAGAGTAGGACCTTCTTCCAGAGGGAACATCTCCTCCTAGAACCAGCACCCTGAATTCTGACCTGCAGCCTCCTAAGCTCCCCCTGCCATCGAGTTAGTTTGGACACATTCGTGACCGTCCACTGGGTTTCCAAGTCATGTATCTTAAGAGAAAGGGGTTGCACATCTTTCTCCACAGGAGCCTTTGGTGGATTTGAAGCACCAGACATAGAGGGCATTGTGGTTACTAGGAGGCTACATTTCTGTTTATTAAATGCAGGCACTTATTTATGGTAAAGCAGAAGGCTATATAACTAAGATAGGGTTCTACTGGATACTACAGCAGCAGAGCCAAGTTGACTATGCTGGACAACTGCTCTCTTGATAGAATCTAGATTTTTAAATGAATGTAAGAAAATATATTTTAAATGATATTAGAGAAATGTTTGAGTTACTGGGGGAATACACCTGGAAAACACTTAACCCTGTTTGTTGGAAGTAAGGGAAAATTGGATTTCAGTAAAATTAAAGGTAGGGAGGGTCATCTGGAGGGAACCCTGGTGCTATCCATAATTAATTGTGCTTCTAACAAGGGCCACAGACTTCAGTCCATAAAAGGAAAATGGGTAGTTTCCATCCGTTAGTAACAATTTTCACCTTGAAAAAGCTAATGGAAGGTCATGAGTCAGAACTGACTGATGGCAGTGAGCTTTGTTGTTTGAGGATCAGCTGAGTGGGGTGAGAATCCAAGGCGACCACCTAAAATAATTACCTGTGACTAAGTCGCAAAATGAATGCTTTCCTGCTCTGCCCCTTGTTTATATGTCACCTGAATCACCCCAAAGCCCACCTATTAAAAACCATCAAGCAGCCGTGAATTCTTTGGTGCTGGTGCCAACAGGGAGGGTATCTTAGTAACCTAATGCTCCTGTTAACAGGAGTGCTGCCTGTGGATGACTTTAACAAACCGAAACATATTGTTATTGTTTAGGATATCAGGATCCAGTCCCAGGCTTTTTCCTTCTGTTGACTGTTAGGGAAGATCTTTCTCATCAATCATCTTCTGGGGTTGGGAGGTTCACAGCACAGGGATCCTTTGCACAAAGGATGCATTCTAATCTGACTTGAATTCATTTTCGATGTGGCCCTGAGGTCCTTTTCTCCCTGCTGGCTTCTTTCTCCTTCAAGCTCTTGTAAGATAAAAGGAGATACAGGCAATGCCCTAGGAAAGTGGGTGGCATGAGATCAAGGATGTGAGCTGATTAAGGATGTTCCATCCCACCCTAGCCCCCTTATAGCAGATCAAGGCTGAACACATCAGATCCTATTAAGATGAATGATTATATCCTTAAATAACTGCCATATTGCAACATTGTATAACAGCCAAACCACTGAGAATCGTGATCCATTGTAGATACAAGTCAACCCTTGATGAGTGGCTTCCACATTGTCTTGCTCCTTTATGTAAGCACAGCTCATACATTAACTCTCCCCATTTTTTCCTTTCCTCTTTGTGCTCCTTCCCCTTTAAATATCCTAGTGAGATGAAAGGTCAGTAAATGAGTGATTTAGCCTGAATGGTAGCAATGAGTGGGAAAGGAAAAGTATAAAACAGTACAGGGGCAGGAGGAATGAGAATGTTCCCAGTCTTCTAAAGAATCACCAGCAGTGGACACAAATGTATTTGACAGCGATTTTTCTACTGCAACTTGTAATTACCAAAATTCTTCTTTGCAGTTTATCATTGACTGGCCCATTACGTATGTGCTGTGCTTACATACATTTAATTTAATACATTTAAATTCATGCCAAAATTCTTCATTGCAGCTTACCATTGTCTGGCCCATTTTCTGTGGTATTCATTTAAATGCAGTTACACTGGGCTCTGTTCTTCCTCAAAACCAAAAGATTGTGTCACACTGAAATATACAGCACAGTATCAGAGTTCTGTTCGCACATAGGTTTAAGCTACATTGAGACAAGCACATTCCTGCCTTAATTGTTTTAAGTTCATCTGAAACATATAATATAGACACAAAAGGAAATCCCTTTTTTATCAGTTCAGTTGGAAAGTGTTCAGTGCCCCTGACACAGTGTTTGTGAAGGTTATTTGCTGTTATGGAATTTTGTTTTCATTTCTTTGAATATCAAGCTACATGATCCATCTTTTGCAGACTACTTGCATTTCCCCTTGGTGCTTGATTAACCCCAGAATACAGAACAGACCAGAAGAGTTACTATTATACGTAGCTAGGAAAGCCTCAAAGTTCTCCCAGTGGTAATGACAAGAAGTCATTTGCCTCTCCAGTATACTTGTTATGTGACGTCAAGTCACCTGCGACTCATAGCGACCCTGTGTACAACAGCTCTAAATCCTGCTCTATTCCTTGCCAATCTTATTGTCCCCAACATGCCTATTCCTATTACTCCAGTGATGGAATCAATCTATCTCAAGGATCTTCCTCTCCTGGGCTGTTCCCTCCACTCTCCCAAGCATGATGTCCCTCTCCAAGGATTGACCCTGCCTTGCAACATGTACGAAGTATGTCAGAAAGAGCTTCAGAATCCTTGCCTCCAAGGAGCAGCCTGGCTTCACCCTCTCCAGGATGAACTTGTCTGTTCTCCAAGCAATCCATGGTATATTCAATACTCTTCTCCAGAACCAAAGCTCAATGGCATCAACTATCCTATCATCCCTCTCATACCATCATGCCATGCTCTCTGATGCATAACAAGTAATTGCAAAGACCACCATAGCCTGTATCAGGCACACCTTAGTTTCCAGACTGATATCATTGCTCCTCAGTACCTTGGAGAGGTCTGTCTCTGACAGCAGACATTCCCAGTGCAATTCATCTTTTAATTTCCTGGCTGCTGGTCCCAGGAGTGTTGATTGTAGAGCCAAGTAAACTAAAGCTGTTAACAATTTCAGTTTCTTCACAATCTATCATGATGCTGCCATTCAGCTCAGTGGTGAGAATCTTTGTTTTCTTGATATAGAGCTTCAATCCATATTGAAGGCTGCTGTCCTTGACCTTCTGCAGCAAGTGCTTCAGGTCCTCAGTTTCAGTAAACAGGGTAGTGTCATTACGCAGATTGTTGATGTGTCTACCTGCAATCCTGATGCCACCCTTCTCCTCATAGAGCCCAGCCTCCCAGACATGGAGATAGGACACAACATTGCTGCACACTCTTCCCAATTTTGAACCATGCAGTGTTTCCTTGATCTGTTCTGACGACTGCCTCCTGGTTCAAGTATAGGTTTCGCATAAACACAATCAGTTGTTCTGGATTCCCATTCTTCTCCGAGTCAGCTACAGTTTGTTGTTATCCACACAGTCAGATGTCTTTGCATAGTCAATAAAACACAGATAGAATAGACGTTCCTCTGGTACACTCTGCTTTCAGCCAAGATCCATTTGACAATAGCTATAATGTCCCTAGAATACATTGTCTTCTTATTTGAGGAGAGATAAATATGAGATTATTTTAAACATGATTTTTCTATTTCTCTTGTCTGGAAGACCATTATCTTTAGTTCATTTTGAGATAGCAACTCCATCTATACATTGGGCATGGCAATAATGCTTCATAGAACTATTGAGAGGATTGGCTGTAAACCTTGGTGTTTGGCAGGTATTTATAAGGTATAAATCTTATTTCTGTTTACACTGAGAATCTGTTTATTTATACCTACTATGTGTCAGACACTAGGAAGCATGCTGGAGATCAATCACTTCACCAGACAATAGCCTTGACTTCATGGAGCTCACCTTCGAGCCTCACTTCCAGAAGCGTCCAGAAAATTTCGTTTAAATTTAAGGTAGATTATACAGAAGGAAGTGTTATATCTTTGAGCATGTATGTTGTTATGTGCCATCACTTTGCCTATGACTCATAGGGAGCCAATGAATGTCAGCTCTGAACTCTTCTCTATCTTGAGCCAATCTCATTGTCTCTGACACACCCACCTTCATTACCCTAGTTTCTGAGTCAATCTTTATTATCCAGGGTCTTCCTCTCTTGCACTGTCCCTCCACCCTTCCAAGTATTAATGTCCCTCTCCAGGGACTAGTTTCTCCTTGCAATATTCCCAAAGTATGTCAGACAGAATCCTTGCCTCCAAGGAGCAGCCTAGTTTCACCCTCTCTATGATGAACCTGTTTGTTCTGTTAGCAGTCTGTGGTATATTCAGTACTCTTGTCCAGCAGCACAGCTCAAAGGCATTGATTCTTCTTTGTCATCCATAGTCATTGCCTAGCTCTATGACACATTGCAAGTAGTTGCAAAGACCACGGCCTGGATCAAGCACACCTTCATCTCTAGATAGAATGTAGTAAAAAGGTGATAAGAAACAAATGTGATAAAGAGATTATGTGAAGATTTACTTTTTTCCCCCACACACATTCTTTGATACTAGAAATGAGTTATGCCCTTTGTTTAATTGAGGAAATAGCTATGCTTGTGTTTCATCAGTGCTGTTAACAAAAAGGTTGCTGGTTCAGATTATTCCAGCAGCTTCACAAGAGAAAAATGGATTGTCTACTGTGTAAGGATTTATAGTCTCAGAAACCTAATAGGAGGTCTGTCGGAGTAAAGATCCACTAAATGGCATTGGAGTTGCTTTGGAAGGTATTTTTTAAAAGTAATATATTCTTCCAGAGGCATTTAGTAAACTGTTTCCTCAAATATTCTATGTGGAATTAAAGTCATGTTGTCTTTCAAATTATATTTCATTTAATTTTTCTTCCATTAGATGCTTGGTTTTGTTTTACCATCCTACTGGTGTTTAGGCAAAAGAAAAGATAATCTTTTCCCTAGCTTCTTATGGAGTCTCCATGCAGTAGAATGTTTAGAGAGGAAAACAAAACCTTTACTTTTTCGTTCTTTTGGAACAATCCTAATAAACGGAACACTGGTGGCCTAGTAGAAAGAAGCTGCACTGCAGTCCTGAAGGCATGTGGTTCAAATCTACCAGCTACTCCATAGGAGGACAGGCAGACTCCACCCTTGCAGTTAACTGCTTTTGAAAACCTTCTGCAGGGTCTACCATGGGCTTGTTCCAACTCAATATCACACAACAGCAACAATGTGTTATTGTATGCTATCAAGTAGATTGAACTAAGCTACAATATTTATGGGAACTGATCATTGGGTCTTTTCTCCTGCAGAGAAAAATATGGATTTCAACCTCTACACTTTCACTTAACTATTGCAACACCAGAGTTCCTTAACTGTTGATAGAGGACTATCATAATTTAGAGGAAAATTCCAATGTAGAATTGGCAGGCAGGCTGTTGGAGATTAACCAGACAAGAATTTGACTGGCATGGCCAAATAAATTGCCTTGGCAGAAGCTGAAAAGATAGTATATTAACCTCTCCATGATCCCAATCAATGGCCAGTTCTCGCGATAAACAACCAGGAGATAAACTGAGCTAGTGACAGGCTCACAGAACAGTCAGTGCCAATGTTTTTCCTGTCAGTCATTTCTGTCAGACTACAGAATACTTACAACTTTTCAGACCACAGGGGAGGAGGATTGGAGATCTTCAAAGATTATAGGGAAAATGCAGGGGCAGCGTAGCTAAGAGGTCATTGTTACTTTGGTAAGATAGTGTGGATAAAATGGGGTTCTCTGCTCCAACTGTAGATTTCAAACAAATTAAAGGTTGATAGGAGCAATTCTTAAATTTCCCCAGCAAATCTCATTTCCTTGGGAGATACTAAAGTACATTTTTAGAAGTCCCAATTTGAATAACTTGATAAATTGGGAATGATTGCTTTCGGCTTTATTAAACTAGAAAGTAGTTCAGTACCCGAGCATGACTCACGGGAGCTGTAAAGGAGCGTCTTTAATTCTTTGCACTGAAATGTAAGGCATGCAGACTTACTTACTCTTCCCTACTTGCTTCTTCAGGCCTTAAGCTAATCACTATGTATCTGCATCTCTTCTTCTGACACATCATAGAACTCTTCTAAACAAAGACACAGACAGAACAAAACAAGGGTTATTATGGTAGACAAGGAAGGGTTGGACAACCCTGTGCCTTTTCAAGACCAGGTGACTTAATGACTCATTAAAATCTCTATTTTCTCAAAAGATAAAAAGGCTTATCAAGTCTAAAATTTAGTATGAGGTCTCAACGGAGATAAAAAATTAGCAATCTGTCTTAGGGTCAAGCAGGGTCTCAGGCAATTAGATTCACACACTTTAATTTACTGTGTCCGAAGGCCTCTGGAGAGTAAGGAACCTGGCTCAGTGAAATAGATTCCACTTGAAATTTTAGTGGCCATTAAATTTTATCACCCTGCTTTACCTAAAATTTGCAACTTAATTCTAGTGCCAAATTTATGACAGAGTTAAACTTGAAAATAGAATACCCTGAGAGTGAAGGATTCTTGTGTCTGAAAGTATAGGAGTTGATTGACTAGGTCATTTACTTTTGAGAATAAAAGAAATATAAACACATGGCGGTTTTTGTTTATCCAGCAAGATGCAATGCACAAAGTCTTCCATACTCAGCAATCTCATTGAGTCCTGTCAAGCTTCTTAAAAAAAGAAAAACAAAACCAAACAGAGATGTGTTTATTGTTTGGAAATATTTTTAAAATGCATTGTCTTTTCAGTGTGAGCTCTGCAAACCCAGATTTTATCTTGTTGTGGGAAATTTACTGAAGACTTGGTGCTGAAAAAGAACTGAGTTGTTTTTCACAGATTTTTCCAACTGGTGTACAATTATTCTGTCTCTCTTTCTCTCTTCATACCCCATCCCTCTGCAGTTGTCTTTACATCGGGCAAATCTTAGAGAAATAGTCAGTCCTGTGATGCCTTTGTGGCATTCCAGCCTCTGATCTCCATGGGTATTGTGTCTGATAGAAAAAGCAGGTTATGTTTTCTTGTGAAAAAATGAAAATCTGTCTCAGCCCATTATGATATTTCACAGTATGGATTTTGCTTGGGCATCTTTGCTTCATGTCCAAGTCAATTTTAACCTTAGAATGTGAGGATGTTTCATTTGGGTTGCAGAGTTTAAGTGATAACTTCAATACTATAGTCCAGATGTACACCTGCTTATTCTTCTCAGGTCACGGTCTTAGTTGTGTGCCAAACTTTGGGCAAATAATCAGATTTCTTTATTTTCACTCCAGTCTCCTAATAACAGTGACAGCTGTGAAAAGCAATAGGTTAAGCATTGATTAAAAAGAACAGATTTGAACGCTAGTATTCAGAAGCATTAAATATCTGGTTGGAACAAATGTTCATTCAATCATAAAACAATCACGAAAGTTCTAAATATTAACAGGGTATTATTAAAACTATAGTTGTTCCTTCTAAGGCTCCAAGCTCTGGATCCTTTTAACTTTCCACAATGTACAGAAATACTTCTTTCCCCAGCCTGAGGTCTTGATGACTCACTAATATTATTTTTCAAGCTGTTAACAAAGACATGTTTAGTACACGTTAAGTCCTGTCTTGATTGTGATAAAGTGGTTCCAAAAGGTGATGACAATCTGTGGTTCAAAGGAGAAGGGACCAAAAAAAAAAGGCACTCAGTTAATAAATGATATTAATATCTACTTAGCTATGTTTCATGTCACACACCGCACTAAGACGTCTTAATATGTAATGATGCTCATTGCTTATAACAGCTCTACTAATCTGATTTCTCATATCAAAGAACTAAGGCTTAGATCATAACTTGCTCAGTGAGTAAGTTACAGGGCTGAGCTCACATCTGCCTGGTTCACTTACCACTGGACTCTAACACTTCCTGAATCTATATGGAAAATCAGTTCCCAACACTTTTTTGTTGGGGCAAGGTTAGGAGTTTCATAGTCTGCCCCTTCCCCTATAATTCTATTTTTCTCTGCCAGAATGATCCATTAGCAAATGTATTACTCCATTATTCGTAAAATACTAACCCCTATCTCCTAAAAAGTTACTGTAAGAAATGATAAGAGTTTTAGGGCATATATTATTGGCCAACTCTGAGAAGAATGGGAATCCTAGAACATTTGATTGTACTTATGGGAAACCTATACTTGAACCAGAAAGCAGTTATGAGAACAGAGCAAGGAGACATTGCATTGTTGAAAATCAGGAAGAGTATATGCCAAGGATGTGTCCTATCTCCCAACTTTTTTGATCTGTATGCAGAACAGATTATCTGGGAGACTGGGATGTATGAGGAGTAGTGTGATGTCAGGATTGGAGGAAGACTCATCAACAACTTACATTATGCAGATGACACAACTCTGCTTGCTGAAACTGAGGAAGAATTGAAGTGCTTGCTGCAGACGGTCAAGAACTGATGCCTTCAATATGGATTGAAGCTCTACGTCAAGAAAACAAAGATTCATTATGATAGATGGTAAAGAGATTGATATTGTTAACAGCTTTCGCTTGCTTGGCTCCACAGTCAACACTCTTGGTGCTAGCAACCAGAAAATCGAAAGACGAATTACACTGGGAATGTCTGCTGTCAGGGACCTCTCTAGAGAACTGAAAAGCAACATCAGTCTGGAGACTGATCCAGACCATAGTCTTTGCAGTTACTTACTATGCATTAGAAAACTGGCCAATGACTTAGGATAATAGACAATTGATGCTTTTGAGTTATGGTGCTGGAGAAGAGTATTGGATATATGATGGACCGCCAGGAAACAAACAGGTTCATCCTGGAGAGGGTGAAACCAGACTGCTCCTTAGTGGCAAGGATTCTGAGGCTTCATTTGACATACTTTGGACTTGTTGCCAGGAAGGACCAGTCCTTGGAGAGGGACATCATGCTTGGAAGGGTGAAGAGACAGCTCAGAAGAGCAAGACCCTCAATGATATGGATTGATTTAGTGACTGGGATAATGAGGGTAGGTGTGACAGAGACAGGTTGGCACAGGATAGAGCACGTTTCAGGGCTTTTGTACATAGAGTCGTTATGAGTTGCAAGCAACTCGATGGCACATAACAACCACAATATCACAGGCAATGCTAGGGACTTAATTATAGTTAAAATTCTTCCTCCCTTGCAGTAGCTTAGAAACTGCTACGAATCCATAAACTCTGAGCTTTCATGCACACGGTAACTGTGACAGTGAATGCATATAATTTATTTGGCTGTTGGCACGGGAGGAAGATTTTAATTCCTGGTGCAAGATTATGTGCAACCCAGAATCTCAAGCACTTCTAGGAAGGAGAAGGGGTCATTTTTCTTTTTCCATTCCACACCTTTACTTTTTGCTTATTCATCATGTTTTAAATAAACAGACTGAAGAGAGTTGTTATGAAAGCCCTCCTCGGGCTTCTTCCATTTCAGTCTTAAACCAAGTTCAAAATACTCTGGCACAATTAAAGACAACATTGAAAAACTTTCCATAAATTTTAAATTGGGTAGAAAGTGATAAAGCTAAAATGCGCCTGGAGAGTGATGCTAATAAGCACCTCTCTGTGGATTCTTGTCTTTTCATCATAATCAGTGATTATTTTGCTTTTGAAAATTGATTCGGATACTAAACTCCTTTGTTTTCCACTCACTAGTCTACCTTTAATTTTCTAATGTTTACTTTTTGAAGTGTGAAGGCTTGCTAGTTTGTTAATAAGTACTATTTGACGTCTCTTGGTTTCAAAATCTATTTCCAGATGTGCTCTTAATGTGAAAGAGAAGAGTATTAGCAACCAGAGATTCTATGCCTTTACTCCATCCTGAATACAGTTGATGTCTCTCTTACATTGTTTAAAGAGAACTAATAAATGTATCATAGATGAAATAGAATGGGAAAGACCGTATATGGCCTCAGAGGTGGATTTAAACTTCTGTAGCCTAGTTCCACAAGGAGTGAGGGAACAGCACAACAGAGTTGCAATTTTCCTTCATAATCTCATGGACTAATTACCTATAGATGATTGTTTTCTACTATCTGGGTCTTTTGCCAGTAATATTGACTGTGTGCACTTTCAGCTGGCCTGATGTCAGAACCAGAAGTCGAAAGGAGTTGTACCATAAGAAAAGCATATGGCAAGATTATAATTGTTTTTATTATAGAGTGAAATATAAAATGTGTACCAGCAACATTTTTTATTCCAGCACTAAAATTTTATTGAGATATAGTGTGTGTTTTGCTGCACTGACACCTGGCATCTATTAAAGATGAGGTTCTGGGATGCTGTCTTGGCATGCAGAATATGGAGAAAGAGCCTCCACAACCATTTTCCAGTGGAATCTCCAGCCTTCGACATGCACACACACTCAAAATAGCCAAGATCACTATCAAAAGGCACTTATTGTCTGCTCATAAAGCCATCCTCTCAGCCTGTGGCATTTCTATTAGCTGTGTTTTGCAGAGCTGTGAAGAGGAGATAGACACAGTGAACCTTCATTTGTTTTGTAAGTATAGATGCCTTTGAGTCAGACATTTGTTCAAGCCCTTTCATTTAATCACGTGTGAACTCAGACACATCAATGTCTTTGTGTTTCTTTGACATTAAATGAGTGGAATTAATAATATTCAACTATTGGTAAATTTTTATGAACTTCAAATGAAGATAGAGGAGAAAAATACAGTTTGGATAGTAATTATGTTATTTCAGGAAGTAGTGTTTAATATTGTGATATTGGTAATGTAAGAGATGTTTCCATATTTAGCCAGACCAGTGTGTCCTGGTTCCTGTACTACCTGCCCCACAGCCTTTGCAGGTGTTATTTGGTCTCCTTTTACCCATGACTTCTTCACTTGGTGGTCGATTTTCACTCTTTTGAGTTTCAACTTAGCAACCACCTCTTCATGGGAACTTAAACTGGCCAAACTGTTTAAAGAAAAACTCCCCCTTCAGCCCTTGTCACAGTCCCCGAGCATCTTATTTTCCCCTTTATCTTCTTTCTCCTTTGGAGTGTTATTTCCAAGGTCTTCTCTTCTGTGTTGGCAGCTGTGTGCTTCATCTCCTGTGTGGTACTTGGACTGATAAATGTGAATAGATTCATGCATGATCTCAATAAACGTGAGCAAGAGAGGGGGAAGCAAGAAGCCAAGAAAAGAGTAAAGGCAGACTTTGGAAGAAAGATGGAAAGATGGAGAAGAGGTCTGGATCGACTAGAATAGGCATACTTGGCCTGAACATTTTCTATTCTGGATATTCTATCTATAGCTATGCAATCTTGTCTTAAAGTTGGTAGAACTTGTACAGTGGCGGTTCAATTTGCTGTCTCTCGTTGGCATTTTCACTGAATCCTCGCCTTACAAAAACCTCCAGATTGGCCACAAGGTCACCTTCATGAGTCAGTAAACAATTATTATATGATATATACACCTTATAACCATTAGTGAAGAGACTGAGGTTGTTCACAACTTTAGTTTGCTTGGCTCCACAGTCAACACTCTTGGCACCAGTAGCCAGGAAATTAAAAGGCTCATTGCCATGGGAAAGTCTGCTGTTAGGGACCTCTCCAAAGTACTGAAGAGCAATGGTGTCTCTCTGGAGACTAAGGTGCGTCTGATACAGGCCATGGTCTTTGCTATCACTTGTTATGCATCAGAGAGTTGGACAATGACCCAGGAGAAAAGAAGGAAAATTGATGCCTTTGAAGCCATGGTGCTGGAGAAGAGTATTGAGGGTACCATGGAATGCTAGGAAAACAAACAGATTCATCCTGAAAAGTGTTAAACCGGGTGGCTCCTTGGAGGCAAGGATTCTGAGGCTCCATCTAACATACTTTGGACATGTCGTAAGGAGGAACCTGTCCTTGGAGAAGGACATCATGCTTGGGAGGGTGGAGGGACAGCACAGGAGGGAAAGGCTCTCTGTGAGCTGGATTGATTCAGTGACTGGGGTAATCGGGATGGGTGTGTCAGAGGCCGTGCGATTGGCACAGGACAGAGCAGAGTTTAGGGCTGTTGTACATAGGGTCGCTGTGAGTCACAAACGACTCGATGGCACATAACAACAACACCACCTTATAACAGAGATGACCGAGTTTCCTGTACGGACCTGATTCTCGATATTTGGGCTTTGCTGTTCATATCCACCCTTGCAGCTACTTACATCTGCCATTTTTAGCATAAAAGCAGCTATGGATGATATGTAAACTGAGAGGGGAAGCTGAGTTCTAATAAAACTTTATTTATAAACCCAGACATTTAAATTTCATATCATTTTCCCTTACCATGAAACATTGATCTGACTTTGAATTTATTTTTCAACCAATGAAGAGTAGAAAAGCCATTGTTAGCTTGTGAGACCAAGTGAAAACAAGCAGGAGGCTGGCTCGGTTCTCACCCACCCTCCAAGCCCCCTGCCTCAGAAGGAGCTGCTTTACTGGATATCTATCTCAGGAATGTTTGCGTTTGGAAAGATGAACTGAGTGGGGTGAGTCAAAAAATAAATTGCAGAGTTCTCCCTCAAAGAATAAGCCACTGTTGGGAGAATTTGAAATACTTTGGCAACAGGAAGGAAAGTATAATTTTGAATAGTGAGGCTTCCTGAACATTTTTTTTAAATGACACTGGCTCAGCTCTCTGTTACCCACAGGTGAGGATGTGAGTGTTAACAGTAGCATTCATTACCACTCAAACTGCCCAGGTGTGCCTGTTAACAAGTGTTCCTGTGTTTATTCCTTCATTCTTGAGACTGTAGACAGACCTTAGGCTTAGTTAACTTTTAGCGATGATTTTGGAAGGAACACAATTGAAGTCACACTGAATTAAATCACGGCTCTTTATTTATAGTCCTAAGGAGTAAAAATGTTTTAAGTTCAAAATAATAATTTCCCCAGCATTATGACTTTTAAGTTGGGTAAGGAAAAGCTGAAGGGACAATTTAAAAGTCTTATATTTCTTTATATATAGAAAGAAAAGATATAAAATTCTTTATATAGAGAAATGTAACATGTTTTGTTTCTAGAACTGTAGACCTATTAGTGTTATTTTGTAGAGGTATTTATAATACTTTTCCTAACTCTTTATTATAAAAGAGCTTTCCAACTTTCTTTTTCTTTGCTCACGTCTCTTTCAAACAGCCGAAGCTACTGCTTAAAATTCCATCTTGGGAAGATGCTAGTCATACTGCAGTGAAAAATCAAAGTGAAGCTCAATTGGAAGAAAAAGCAGTTAAGTATTTCATAGGTAGGAGTATGTAGGATCTTAGAACTTTAGCATCAAAATACATCTGCTTTATTTTAGGACATAAGAGATACGTCAGCCTTCAAGTATGCCTCCCAGGAGTACAGTTAAAAGCTAAATTCTTGGGCATTTTACTTCCATTACCTTGTAGTGTACTAATAGTGTCCCATTGATTATTGGTGTGCAGATGGACTCATGTTCTTTTTAAAGCTTCTGCCACCTTTCCATTCTTCATGTTCTTCTGTGTTGCAGAGTAGAGAAGAAGAAGGGTCTTTATTGAAGTCAAATCAAACTAGTAAGGGGAGAAACTTACCTCCTATCAGTCAAGTATACTGTTTTAAAACTCTGTTTATGTGTTCATTGTCTATACTGGCAACCTATCACTTTAGTATAAAATGCTTGGTGAGAGGTGACTGACTACACAGATGGGATGTGAGAATGAGAAGTGGAAGCGAGTCGATAAGGTAGTGGTCATGTGTTTGAATTCCTGAAGAATACTGAGTAGTACTGAGTTTACAGGTAAATTGGGATCTGGATTACCGGAATTACTCAAAGGTGAGCACTTTCATTCCCAAGGGGAACAATTTGCTTAAGCCACTTAATGACTAGACCAAGTGATAGGCCCAGTAGTCAACAGTGAAGTGCTGCAATTCTACTATAATTGGAGGTGATGTGGCTCTGCTTTTAAGTGTTCTTCACCTGGAAGCCCGGAAGATATGTGCCCCTGAAGGAAGCGCATGAGATATTAGCCTTACAGGGTCCCATTAGACTCCTGAGGATATGTTAGTTAGGGTCAGATGAATATCCCTGTGGAGAACTCAAAATAAAGCACAACCTATTGTTTTCCCCAGGTTTTCTGTAATACAAGCCTGCCCATGTTCTAAAGGTTGTCATAATTACCATTGCACCAGGATTTGCTTCCCAGTTCAGAGCATATTCAGTTGATAGATGACTAATCTCACTAGGAAACATATATGCTATGTTGGTTTCAGGGTTTTTGTGTTTCCCCATGACTCACGTTTTGCCCCTACTATTCTCTAAGCATCTCTATGGGGACCATTAATCTGGGAAATTACATTGCTTGTCATTTGTTTTGCCCCTAACTATCATCTTAGATTTTATTGTATCTGCAAATAATTTGTAATTGCTTTCCAGTTCAGATGTCACTCACTTAAACAACAACAACAACAACACAGCCTGTTTGTTACAGGCAGTTTCACTGGAATGAGAGTTCCAGAAAATCATTCTTTTTGTATATGTCTATATCTTGTATGTGTGTACATACATACACACACACACACACACACACATACACACACGATATATACTCCACATTGCATTTGTGCTTTGAAGAAGGAACCTTAAAGTGACTTCTCATTTTAAAAGAAGCAAGGTCAGGAAGGGAATTTCTTTGCGTTCTGAACTTTAATATCTTGAAGCTTGGAAGAATACACAGGAGATTATTCCCAACTCATTTACTAACAATTGACAGTGTGTTAAATGCAATGGATTGTCATGGGGAAAATGCCCAGGGAATGTACATATTCCCTTCATTATCCATCTTACTTATAGGTGGTAACAGGTGAAATGTGAGTTCTGCTTAAGAACGGTTAATGCCGGCAGGAAGATTGGCATGCAGCAGCCTTTGGATGAAGCAAATGGATTATTTTGTTTTCTCCTGAAGAGAGACTTGATGCTTCTAGAGCACTTCTAGGCATCCTTACTGCGGACCTTTCTAAAATGATGTGCCCATCAACCCTTTGGCCTCAGACAAGTTTCTAGAGTTCTTCTACACTCCTCGAGCTCCTTAGACGAGTTGCAGACTCTTGTTATATTTTTTTATGCCAGTCTTGTTCTTTTTCATATGCTAATGGATATATTTAAAGCTTTCCTGGAAATTGCTGCATTACTGTGGTGAATTAAGTTACTAGACCTATTCAACTATACTTACCAGAGGCAAAGAAGCCTGATTATAGGCATTTCAGTTCCTCTCTGAGAGAGGATGGCTCAATGGAGTTGATTGGCTCGGTGGTATCACATCAACTGTTAACAGCCAAGGGTTCAGATACCAATGATCGGTTTAGCACTCAGATCCTAGTGTAGCCTACAAATATTTGCTGAGCTTCAGTGAAACTAATTAATATTGCTTGAGTCAATCATGGATTCCAGTAGAGATCCCACTATGACCAAAAAGTAAATGAATATATAAACACAAGTAAAGGCTTTTCTTTTTATATTACACATACAGTAGGCCATTTTTAAAATAAGACCCTCTGCCCTTGACACATCAAGTCCATAATAAATTAAGATATACTGCTTAACAGCATTATTTTCAAAAGTAAACTCAAAAATCGTTCTCTTGGAATTTTCCCTCTTCTGACAAAATGAACCTGTAATGGAAGCAGGACTAGTTAAGTACACACACGCACATACACGCATGTGTACACTAACAGACACAAAGGTTTTGACCTGAACATTGTCTTTTTTTAGACTGACTGAAGGAAACTCTGATTTACATTCGTTCTTCAGGCCGCCATAGCATTTTATAGTTTTCACCTGTGTCTTGGATCTTTGTACTCACAGTTGTTTCACTCATTGTAATTGATGATAATTATCCAGAAATATTTATAGAAGAGAGATAAATATATTTCTTTCACTTAGTGAATTAATTTGTACATTCTCTATCTTATTCCAAGTATTTTCATTTAGAGTAAAAAGAGAGGTTCGTGGGTGGAGCTTTTGAGAGTTTATGATTCTCCTAAAAATATATATGACATCCTATTTGTGTGTATGTGTGTGTGTGTGTGTTCAGAACATGTATTTTCATGGGAAGATCAAGTGCTTGTCAAACTCAAGTCCATAAGTCGAAAAATGTGACTCACTGATTTATTACAACCACCTGAACGAACGTGACTTTGTGACAGTTTCTTCATAACTTCTAGAGGTTATGATCCTCTACCTCCATTCCTCCTCCCCCAACTCCCCTCCCTTGCCATTTTCCTTTCTTTTCAGGGGCCAGGGCTGAGGTGGGGAGATGGTGTTGAGCCTCCAGGCTGAGTTCGAAGATAAATATCTCTTGAAATGAAAATTAGAGATTAATAATAATAATAATACTGCAACTGCAACCCTAGGAAGGTTGGGGGAATGAAGGAAGATAGTTTATTTTGATATAATTATATTATTCTAAGCTATGAGTCTCAAGCAACTCGATGGCATACAACAACAATTTTAGAACATATACTGGCATTTTTTTTCCTTATGGGCTGCATTGATGCCACAGTATTAGCTGAAGTTAACACTATGTTTTATTAACAAAATAATATGAGGATAAAGATTTACATAACTTGCTTAACTTTTTTACATTCAGGATTAAAATATGGTGTGTGAAAAGTAAAAGGAACAACTTCATTTTAAAAAAATGTATCTTATTTTGAAATACAAATAATAAGTTTGAAAGAACTTGGAGTGCTTTCTTTATATTTACACCTTATAATTAAGATTAAAAAGAGAGAAACCCTTTATGAGTTTAGGCATATCTCCCTAAACGGCAATAATGCCTATTCTCTGTTATAAGCTGTTATACCCAACACAGGAACTCAACTCGTTGCCGTTAAATAGGAACCGATTCATAGCTCGCCCTCCAGCACTTTTTTCCGAGATATGAATCACACCAGAGGAGATTGTCCTCCTTTCTCTCCTGAAGGTGCTGGTGGATTCCCTTGGCTGGCAGTACAAATCCTTGGCCACAAGCCCACCAGAGCTCCTCTGTAAGCTGGACTAGTTAGGCTAATTAGTCCATTGAAATCCGGTTAAAAAACTGGATGTATTTCTCTAATTCCTTTTTAAAAATATTTGTGAATTTTTTATATTAAAAGTCTCAGTACAGTGTTGAACTGAAAGTAGATTCTAAACAAATTTTAAAAAACCACAAATGCTTAAATAATTTGCATCCAACTGTATTATATACTGATGTTTAGCAAATGTTTTCTTTTTTTATTTGTCTGTAATTTTATAGGCTATTGTTGTTGAATCTTTGTAAATTTGTATTGTGTACCATCGAGTCGGAACCGACCCATAGCTGATCCTTGAGTACATTTTCAGAGGCAGCTAATTACACAGGGAGATTGCCCATCCTTCTTCTGTGGAGCAGCTGGTGGATTTGAACTGTGTGCCTTTGGGATTAGAGTGCAGTTTCTTACAACTCAGCTGCCAGAACTTCCTTTATAGACTGTTGTTGTGGTGTACTCTCACGTCGGAAATGACGCCTAGCTGACGCTGCAGGGGGTTTTCAGAGACAGGAATCACAGGTGAGGAGATTGCCCATTCTTTTCCCTTGGAACGGCTGGTGGACTTGAACTGTGTGCCTTAGGGATTGCAGTGCAGATTCTTTCCACTAGGTCACCAGAGCTCTTTTTTATACATATGTGCGACAGGGACTGAAGCACAACTTCTTGCCATCATGAGAGGTATATTTAAATAAACTGAAGCCACTACATAAATTATGGTTCAGTTAGTTTCTCTTTACTCAGTGCTGAGATGTGAATTAAGACAACCAAATTCCAAGCAGTTACCTATTGACCCAGCTCTGTATGCGCATGCTTATAAGATGATGCTCAGAGGTGGGTCGTGCGCTGCTGATCGGCAGCCTCTCTGGTGCTTTCAGTCGACCAGAGGCTCCACAGGAGAAACATGGACAGTCTCCTCCGGAGTGACTTACAGCCTCTGAAATCTGCTGGCGGGTCAACAGCAAATGTGCATCAGTTTCAGCTCTGTGGCAACAAGTTTGAGGATTTTTTTTTAGTCTTACATAAAGCAACCTTGATGATGCAGTGATTAAGTCCCGTCTGCTAACTACAAGGTTGGCAGTTCATACCTACCAATTGCTGTAAGGGGGGCGGGGGGATGATGTGGCAGTCTGCTTCAGTAAAGGTTTCAGCCTTGGAAGCCCTCTTCTCAAGTTTGCTGGCTTCGTGGTAAGGAGTCACTTTGCCAAGGTAGAGAGCTATATGGTTTGAATCTACAAAGTGCTCTGTGGGGGGAACAATGAACAGTCTCCTTCCGTGCAATTTACAGCCTCTGAAAACCTGCTGGAGGGTCAACAGTGGTCAGTTCCAACTTAAAAATACACAGCAAGGAGAGCTGCCTGGTAGGCAGCTCTGGTGGTCAAAGTGAGTCAAGAGTTACACTGCCAACAAAGGCTGGCAGTTTGAATTCACCATCTTCTCCACTGGAGAAAGATGGGTAGTCTTTTCCTGTGTGATCTGCAGCTTCTAAAATCCCACTGGAGCTTCAGCTAGGAGTTGGTTCCATTTCCCTGGCACCCACAACAGCAATACTCTGTCCAACAGCTTCACTGTGCGTGAATGAACTTGATGGCAATGGTTTGGGTTTGGGTTGTTGTTGGGTTTTTGGGGTTTTTTTTTTATGTCTTTGTCTTTAATAATAGAAACACACAGCTCACAGTTTAAAAGGACATAATGTGCGAAGAAGACTGAAGATATTTGCGTAGACTCTAATATGGTTTCTATAAATGTGAGATCGCCTATCCAAGGCATCTCATGAGTGGTTCTGTTCAGTCTGCAAAGGAAAAGAAAGCAGTGCTGTGTGGCTTTGTCTCAGATGTGCTGTGCATAAAATCCCCGCTAAACAGGGCTCAGAACCCTTGAGGCAGCACGTGCATTTATGATGAAGTGCTCAGCTGTAACGGTACACAAGTTGGGGAGGAGGAAATCAGTTATTTTATGGAAAAGAAATCATAGGAGCGAGGATCTCTCAAGGATGGCAACAAAACACAATTAAATGGATTCTCTTACTGAAAGTAGGCTGCTTTGAACTTGTGTTTCATTTCTATACTAATTTCCTT
Organism: Elephantulus edwardii; assembly: GCF_000299155.1. Lineage (NCBI taxonomy): Eukaryota > Metazoa > Chordata > Mammalia > Macroscelidea > Macroscelididae > Elephantulus > Elephantulus edwardii. The sequence continues at coordinate 2,669,060 of NW_006399787.1, forward strand.
GTATACTCACATACCCAGATGTTTAGAGGGTGGAACGTTCAACCCAGTCACTCACTGATTCTGAGAGGGGGAGGTTGAGATCCAGAAGCCCCAGAGCAGATGTGAGCCTTCCATGATGTAGGTGAGGTTGAGTGCTGGTGAAGGCCAAGTTCATCACCACCCTAGTCATAGGTCTTCTGGAGTCCCTGCAGGGCCACGAGACATAAGAACTGAGTGTTCTCTCACCATTTAATTCCTGGTCCCAATTAGGACGAATGATAAATTTGATTAGGCAAAGTAGAGATGACAATTTCAGAGACTTCAACTTCTTAAAACAAGAGTGAAGGAAGAAATGTGGCCCTGACCCTTCGGAAAATGATAGCTTTCTATTTCCTGAAACCTATACTTTCTCAAACACAACCTTTGTTGTATAGTGAAGGCTTTCTGTTTGTAGCTGTTAACCCTGGAAAGAGTTGAGAATATAACAATGGAGAATGCATTTTTTTAACTTTTGAAAAGTATATGTCTTAATCTATATTAATGACTCCATTTAATCCAGGGTTTCTGTAAATCCTTCTCAGATACTGTCATCAGTTAAGGTCTATCTGGTTTCAGGATCGACTGCATGTGGCCCAGTTGTTTCCATTTGGTTTTTTCCTGCCTTGTTTTCAAAGATCATATACTTAGTCATTTTCCTTGTGAAGTTGTTGTTACTATGTCTGAACTTTTACCTCCCAGCCAGACCATATTGCTGCTATTGTCTTACAGTGGTTCATGTATTCAAGTCCATCAGCATTTATATACCCTTGTGCAGATACATTGTCCATCCAATTTAGAAATTATAAGGCCGTGTTCATTCAGTAACCATACCTCAATTTATAGGTTTTACTTTTAAACCTAAAAGTTAATCTTCCCTTGTGATCCTAACACTAGGTGAGATGAGAGCAAGGTAAAATGTTTCTTTTATGATTTTTTCATTTCTTAGGGATCAATCTGAGTAGGAATTTGATTTTTGTTCTGCATTTTGATAAATTATTACTAATGCAGGCTAAACAAAAAATGGGGAAATTAAGGAAATTTTTTTTTCATATCTAGCTCTGGTTTTATAATTATATCTTGTGCTTTCTTTGCAGGACCGGGTAATTGCGTTAGAAACGGTAAGTGGGGGACTTTTCTTTATCAAAATCACTCCTGTCTCCTGTTGTGTATTCCAGAGCACTCCACAAAGGAAATAGTGCCAGAAAGCATTACTGAGACTGTATCTAAGATGGAAAAGAAAAATCACTGAAACTGTAACTTCAAGGGCATGTAGATATAGAAACCACACAAAGTATCAAAAATATGTAAACATATTTGAGTGACCACTGCTCTCCCAGGGAAGCTGATGTGGAAGTATACTAACTTATAGAAAATTGTAATTATTACTTTATATTTGTTTTTATATTTTACAATCCCCCCAAAAAAACTTGTTCATAAGAAACTGAGAAGTATGCTCCATTATTCATTGAGATCCAAGTCTTTGACTATCATAATTTTTTTGACTTTAAAAAAAATTCTTTTTACTAATGTGAAATGCTCTGATAGCCTTATGAGTAAGATTTTGCAGTGTTAACCCAAAGCCAGGCAGTTTGAATCCATGAACTGCTCCAGAGGAGGATAATGGGTAGTCTGCTTCTCTCTCTGCAATTTACAGCCTCTAAAAACCTTCTGGTTAGGTGTGGGTGTGTTCTGACTTGACGGCAATGAGTTTTTCCACTAATATCTGGAAAATAATAAAAACTAGTAGCTAGTAGCTTTTCAATAACCTTACTTAGAAAATCTACTTAAAAATATTTTCAATGTAAACTATATGAATGTATTTTTAAAGTGTTTCTTTTTAAAAGAAGGGGCAACTTGTTCAGTGTTAAATAATAGGTAAGTTTAGAATTTCCACCCAACATACCTTGATGAAAGGACAATGCTTATAATAACATATTAAATAGAAACAACTTAAAGAAATAAAATTATATGTACTTTAATTATAAACATGGAAAAATCAAAGAGAATGAATAAACTAGTATAAGTGGCTCCTTGGACAAGTTGTAAATTCTTTCCTCTGTTTTGTTACAGTCTACTTTATTCGTCACTCTATTAAATTACTTTTATAAATAGTCCCTTTTTAATAATGAAAACTATGTAAACTGGAGAAATAGTAACATAAACTATAGTATCACCATATTGTTGTTGTTAAGTGCCATCGAGTTGTAGACGACTCACAGCGACCCCATGAACGAAAAGCCTGAGCACTGTTCACAGAGTTTCCAGAGGCAAGCCATTTCGAAAGTGGATGCCACTCCTGCTTCCAAGCTTGTTTTAATTGGGAAGCTCCACCAAACACTGTCCACCATGGGTAACCATTATCACATTTGGCATACCAGTGTCACAGCGTTTAGCATCACAGTAACCAAGAGTTACCTCTGTACAGCAATGCACAGACCCGTGCTATACCACTTAGGAGAATGTTTGACAAGAGTAAATTTAAACCAGACCTTAGGGCCACAGATTAAAATCATCCACCTTGGGCTTGGTAGCATAACTTTCTGTCCACTAGGCCAATGTAGCTCTATGTTGTCGTTGTTATTGTTAAGTGCCATCGAGTCATAGATGACTAATAGCGACCCTTGGGCTTGAATGTTATTTTGTCATAATAGTTGTATTTTTTGGTTTTTTGTTTGTTTTTTTTTCTACTAGTTTATTTACAAAATTCAAATACTAATTGTGTTTTTTAAAAGTAAAATTTTCCAGGCTGTTATGCTTTAAAAAAAAAAACAAACCCGAAGAGTATTATATAAAGACTATGATGCATATGTTGTGTATGCATATTTTTCATGGGTAAAATGACCCTGAAAATACTTTTAAACTACTAAGGGAGGTTATTTAGGAGCACTAATGTGCTCTTTTTTTTACTGAAAATAAGGTTTTACCTTCCAGTGAGAACAGAGTGAGAAACCTTTAAACAGAAAGGTTAATAAAGAACAAAATGCTTGCCAGTAAAGTATATTTAGTGAGCTGTGTAAGTAAGTGGGGATTTGATTGACAGTGTCTAAATCTAGCATGTAAATAAGCTACTCTTTATATCTAACTGGGTCATTTGGAAAGTGGTGGTGTGATGACATTGTAGGTGAATGAAATGTATAGTGATCGTTCACATATCTCTCACTTACCTTTGAGAAGTAGCTCACCAACCGGATTTGACTGATGAATTAAAAGCTCTTTCTGAAAGCATGAGTGGAAACTGAATTTTTAGTCCAAGGAGCTGGATTCTATGTATAAAAAAATGTACATAGTACATTTAGCAAATCACTTGCTTCTTTCTTCAGTAAAAATAACTCTTATTTACCTGTTTTATCAGTTTGTTGTAAATATTAAGAAAGAATGTGTGTGTATTTGTAGAACTATTTAACATCATATGGATATTAAGTTACCATTACCATAATATGACTATTTGCTATTTCTTATTCGATCTGAATTATAATCTATGCCTTGTGAAATTGAAAATTACGCCAACAACAACCAAAAGTATGTAACTGTTCTTTATATTTACGAGTCCTTTTTGTCCGTTTAATCTCTTTCGTAACAAAGTACTTTGAAATAGAATCTTAAGTGCCTTACTCTAAAGGTTCCCTTAGGAACAAAGGTAAGAAGAAAAAGTCATCGTGAGTAAAATAAAATTGATTAAATAGACTAGATTCTTTCCAGTGGCAGTTGTCTCAAGATGGCTTTAATTTGAAGTAATTATCATAAGTAAAACCATAAAAATTAAAATGCTCAGTAATAATATTAGTACTCAAATATTATGAACTCTTTTGGCTTTGCCTGGCATGACATGGAATGGATTTAATACACTTAGTAGACTATTCAACTGGTGAAGTGTTTTATAGTTCATAAAATCAAATATGCTGAAAGTGAGCTCAAGATCATTGGCTGTTATCTCACTGCTTAGCACTTAAACCACAGGGAATGCGGCGCATTTGGTTGGTGTGACTTGACGGATGCATAAGATCTTACACTGGGAGTAGTGGTATTATACTGCAAATCAGCAAACAACTGACATGGCATCATCCTAGTTGTTGTAGTATTTACATTACATTGATTTTAACGTTCATTGTTTTTAATGCCTGAAAGTAAGATAGGTTCCTTGTAATGAGTTGCTTTCTTTAGCATCCCTCCACATTGTCTGTGTGCTCAGGTTGCAACCACATGGCCATTTTCCCAACTTTTCTCATTCATTCACTGGCTAACAATCATTTTGGACCAAAAATTCCATTATATTTGCAAATACATCTCCAGGGCTCCAGAATATGCCTAAGTTGTTGTTGTTGTTGTTGTTGTTGTTGTTGTTATGTGCCGTCGAGTCGCTTGTGACTCATAGCGACCCTATGTACAACAGCCCTAAACCCTCCTCTGTCCTGTGCCAATCGCACTGTCTCCGATACACCCATCCCGATTACCCCAGTCACTGAATCAATCCACCTCATAGAGAGCCTTTCCCTCTGTGCTATCCCTCCACCCTCCCAAGCATGATGTCCCTCTCCAAGGACCGGTCCATCCTTACAACATGTCCAGAGTAGGTTAGATGGAGCCTCAGAATCCTTGACTCCAGGGAGCCACCCTTTCCAGAATGAATCTGTTTGTTTTCCTAGCAGTCCCTGGTACCCTCAATACTCTTCTCCAGCACCAAAGTTCAAAAGGCATCAATTCTCCTTCTATCCCCCTTAGTCGTTGTTCAACTCTCTGATATATAACAAGTGATAGCAAAGACCACAGCCTGTATCAGATGCACCTTAGTCTCCAGAGAGACACTATTGCTCTTCAGTACTTTGGAGAGGTCCCTAACAGCAGACTTTCCCATGGCAATGTGCCTTTTAATTTCCTGGCTACTGGTGCCAAGACTGTTGACTGTGGAGCCAAGCAAACTAACACTGTGAACAATCTCAATCTCTTCACCGCCCACTCTGATGCTGCCAGTTGGCCCAGTGGTGAGAATCTTTGTCTTCTTGACATTGGGCCTCAATCCATATTGGAGGCTGCAGTCCTTGACCCTCTGCAGCAAGCGCGTCAGGTCCTCCTCAGTTTCAGCAAGTAGGGTTGTGCAGTAGTCAAAATATTTTTATAGAATGAATGAGTATTAATTAAACTGTATCTGACCCTCACATAATGTTATGCTTAGAAACGCAGATATCAACAGTACAAAACAGTACAAAACTCAACAAAAACAGTACCAAAAAATTGACCAAAATTCCCAAGAGGCACATAAATGTATTCTTTAATTTATGATCTTTCTGATCAATACTTTATTTAGTGTACTGCAGAAGCACTATCCTCTCTAAAAGTTATTTTTTAGCAAACTGTCCTCACTACTATGAATTTTTCTGGGAAGGACTAACTTGCAGCCAACAATATAGCAAGTTGATTCTGCATGTAAATGGTTACCTGAAAAGAAATCTTCATTGAGAGTCTCAGTCTGGACCCTTAACAAAGCTAAATCAATAGATATTTATTTGGCCCACTGTTGACATGCAGTGTGCACACAAGCCACAAACTGGAAGAAAATATTTGCAAAACATTTACTTGATCAATAACTTCTACCCCAAATATTCAGTGAGCTCCTAAAACTGTCAACAATAAGAAAACAACCAAAACCAAAATGGTTAAAAAAAAAAAAAATCTGAAGTCACTTCACCAAAGAAGACAAGTTATATGTTCAAAATTATGTATCTGTCAAACTAAAAAGCCAAAGTTATTTCCTTCTTAAGAAGACTACTTCACGGGAAGCCACACAACCTTTTGGTTAATATCCCTGCATGCCTGTCCCATAAGAGCTCCTTATATGTCACTAAAGAATTGACAATTCAAGCAGGGAAGTACTCAACACTTATTAGAATGACTAAAATTCAAAACCTTGACAATACAAACTACTAGTGAGGCTATGAAATAACAGAAATGCTAATTGAGTGCTGATGGAAATATAAAATGGTAACAATATTTCCAGTTTGGCAGGAGCTCTGCTTGCCTAGTGGCAAGAAGCTGCACTGCAATCCCAAAGGCATTCAAGACCACCAGTTTTTCCACAGAAGAAAGATGGGCAGTGTCCTCCTGTGCCGTTACTGCCTCTGAACACCCACTGGAGGGTCAGCTATGGGTCGGCTCCAACTTTCCAGTACACAACAACAACAACAAAAAAACATAGTCAATTTGGAATTCACTCAGGCGTCTTTAAAGAAAAACAAAAAGCAAAACAAATAACAACAACAACAACAAAAAACCCCCAATCTTATACTTATTGTGGTCCAGACTCACAGTACTAGGTATTTACTGTAGTGAGTTGAAACTATATGTTTATACAGAAATCTGTACACCAATGGTTATAGGTACTTTACTCATCAATGTGAATAATTATAAACAATCAAGAGTCTGTGAATGAATAAACACACTCCAATAGAGTATTACTAACTTATAAAAAGTGAATGAATAAACTCACTCCAGTGGAGTCTTTCTAGGTTATAAAAAGTAGTAGAGACATGGAGGTGTTCTAAATGCATAATGATAAACAAAGAAAGGATCCTGGGTGGTGCAAGTGGTCTTTGCCTGCTATACTAACGGTTTGCGACTCAGATCCACCCAGCGGTTACACAGAATAAAGGTCTGGCAAACAATTTCCACAAAGAATTACAGCCAAGAAAACTCTGTGGGGCATTTCCACCCAAGTGCATGAAGCCACCACAAGGGAGGGAATGACAGGAAGACATGAAGACAGCTAAAAACAAATGGAAGAACCCGCACCACAAGGCTGCATATTCCGTCATGCCAAATAAATCACATTCTGTGAAAGACAAAACAATATAATAAAAAGATCAGTGGTTGCCGAGGGCTCAGGAGCAGGGGGAAAAGGAGGAATAGATAAAAGGAATTTTTAGAACTGTGATGAAAAAGAGAGCACAGGATTCTGAAAGTGAAAGGAAAGACCAGAATAAGCATTTCAACTGAAGGCAAAAAACACAGCATGGAGAAGATTCAGCTTCATTGGTAAATCATGGAAATGCAAATGAAAACCTCAGAATTATCTCTGTTTAAAGTGTGTATGTGTATAATAGGCTAGTATTTGAGTGTGTTCATATGTGTGTATACACACACATACACACAGTTTTATCATGACATATTTAACCCCAGCCCTACTAAAAAAAGAACTGAAGTATGCTAGCATGTCTTTTTATTACTTCTGCAGCCTTCAATTTGGATTGAAGCTCAATATCAAGAAAACAAAATTCTCACCACTGGCCCTATTGGCAGCAGCATGGTAGATGGGGAAGAGATTAAGATTGTTAACAGCTTTTGTTTGCTTGGCTCCACAATCAACATTCTTGGCACCAGCAGCCAGGAAATTAAAAGACAAATTGCATTGGGAAAATCTGCTGTCAGAGACTCTAGAATGTTCCAAAGAGCAACAACATCAGTCTGGAGACTAAGGTGTGCCTGATACAGGCTGTGGTCTTTGTAGTCACTTGCTATTTTAAGAACGCTGGACAATGACTAGAGATGATAGGAGAATTGATGCCTTTGAGTTGTGGTGTTGGAGAAGAGAATTGAATATACCATGGACTACTAAGAGAGCAAATAGGTTTGGCCTAGAGAGGGTGAAACCAGGCTGCTCCTTGGAAGCAAGGATTCTGAAGCTTTGTCTGACATAGGGTCACTATGAGTCACAGGTTAATATGGACAAAGAGTTAATGATGATTGTCAGTATTCGATGGCTGATAAATTAAAGCGCGGTCTTGGGAGCCCTGGTGGCCTCTGGTAAGAAGCTGTTCTTCAAATACATGCAGTCCTCCAGCTGCTCTGTGGGAGAAGGCTGAGCAATCTCTTTCTGTGCAATTTATTGCCTCTGAAAACCCTCCCAGCTGGAGAGACAGCTGAGTCAGGTTGTTTCAAGGGCACACAACAACAGCTTTAAACTGGAGTAACAGAGCCCAGAGACTATTTAAGTTTTCCAAGGAGTATTCAGGTACACATAGTTTTGTTGTTGTTATTAGGTGCCATTAAGTCGAGTACAACTCATAACGACCCTATGAACAAAAGATCAGAACTGTGGTCTATCCTGTGCCATCCTCACATTTCCTGACACACAAGAGTCCATTGCCACCATCACCTTGTCAATCCACCTGGTCTTCCTCTCCTTCGCTGACCCTCCACCCTCTCCAGCATCATGTCCTTTTCCAAGGAATAGCATAGCAACGTGCCCAAAGTATGTGAGGTGAAGCTTTACCATTCTCGCCTCCAAAGAGCACTCTGACTGCACCTTCTCCAAGACATATCTGTTTGTTCTTTGGCCATCCATGGATGCTCAGTGCTCTTCTCTAACACCACAGCTCAAAGGTGTCAATTCTTTCTCTGTCATCCTTATTCATTGAATAATTTTTTATCTCCTCAATTTTTTTATACACTTTCTGCTAAAATAACTCCTGCAAGAGTCCGTCTCAGCTTTCATAATTGATGTCCATCTTCTTCACAAAATAGTTTCTTAAGTGTACACACATGCGCAAAGACACATGCTGGTTATTTCAGAGTGCCAAGCAAGGGAGAATTTAAGATTTTGGTTCCTGCAAATTTTTCTACAGTTAAGTGCTCAGTTACTAGGTAAATGGCTGGTAGTTGAAACCCATCCGGAGAAACCTCACAAGACAGAATTGGTTTTCTATTTCCCAAACGTCACAGCCCTCAGTTCAACTCTGCAGACAGGGAGACACTTTAAAACAGGAATGACTCCATAGCAACTAGCTACATGAAGGAGAAAGCCACTTTAATCACACATGGAAGTAAGATTCCTTGTCATTCTTTTTACAGGTGTATTTTTGTTAAGAACAAAGTGGTATGTTAGATATATGAGTATTTTGGCTAGATACGGATGTTCTGAATTAGGTAGAGTTGAATTTTGTTGGAGGAATGAAGATAATTTTATATAAAAACCTTCCCTCTTCCACTGCTTTACTAACACTCGACTACAGTCAAAGAATTTAAAATTCTAGAGACCATTCATGTACAATAATTGAAGGTCTCACTATTACTCCTGAGTCAGAATCAACTCATAGCTGATGTTGTATACTTTTCCCAAGGCTGTAAACCTGGAGGAGCGGCCCATCTTTCTCCCATTGAATCACTGATGGGTTCAAACCAAGAGAGAGGCTTGGCCTTCGAATTAGCATCACTAATGTCTATAGTTGGAAGGAGGAGTGGCATCCACTTCCATAATAGCTTGCCTTCAGAAACCCTATGAACGTGGAGAGAGGACGAAAGGCACCCAAGCGTCGAGGACTCTCCTTCATAGGGTCGCTATGAGTCACCTGCAACTTGACTGCACTTAACAACAACAACTGTCTACAGACTGTGGTTTTCGTTAGGTGCCCTCAAGTCAAGTATGACTCATAATGACCTGGACCTGCCCTAGTCTGTGTCATTCTCATTATCTCTGGTACACTGGAGCTTGAATCCACAATCAACACTCTTGATTCCAGCAGTCAAGAGATCAACAGACTTTTCACTTTGGGCAAGTCTGGTGTCAGGGACCACTCCAAAAAAACCCTGAAGAGCAACAATGTCAGTTTTAAGACTAACGAGTGTCTAAATCAGGCTGTGATCTTTTTTGTCACTTGGGTATCTGAGAAGTGGACGATGAATGACAGAAGAGACATTGATGCCTTTTATCTGTGTTGTTGGAGAATACAGAGTAGCCTATGAATTGCCAAAAGAACAAAAGATATGTCTTGGGAAAAGTGCAATCTAAGTGCTTCTTGGAGGCAAGGATGGCAAAGCTTCGTCTCATACTGAGCCTGTTACTAGGAGAGACTCTACAGACTAGACTCCCAGCACTCCTCTTATTTCATCTAGGTAACAAATTCTGGCCAGAAGTCATGCCCTTATCCAATTTTCTGCTCTTCAATTTTAAGAGTAAGATAGTTGTCAAAGGATACATATTACCACATTTAGTTGAATTGAAAAGTGAAATCAGATTTTTTTTTCCTTGCCAGAAAGTAAGCCTGGTTTGGCAGATTGGTTTGACAATGAAGACTGGCTTTGCCAATCTCTATCTCTTTTGTTTCAATGAAAACATATTTTACAAGAACCTAGCACTATTAAAATTAAGATTTTCCCCCCTCCCTCAACTTATTGCTATTTTTAGTTGCACAAAATTTATATACATGGGGGAGGAAAAGCA
>NW_006399787.1:2687258-2710589 GCF_000299155.1 Elephantulus edwardii
GAGAAGATGGTGCAGCTGGAGTACTGAGGCAAGAACAATGAGGCTTCACCTCACATACTTCGGACAAGTTGCTAGGAGGTGCTATTCCTAGGAAAGGGACATGATGTTGGGAAGGGTAGAGGGTCAGCAAAGAAGAGGAAGACCCTCAACCCAGTGAATTGATAACTGCAATGGGCTCTTGTGTGTCAGGAAGTGTGAGGATGGTGCAGGACAGAGTAGGGTTCAGATATTTTATTTACAGGATCACTCTAAGTCGTGTTCGACTTGACGTGATCTAACAAGTATGTCAGCACTTATACATTCCATTTCTTCCTTAACAATATATGTATGTTTTTCTTACAGAAAACTATGAAACCTGAATAAGTAACAAAAAAGATTTGTAAGCACAAATATATTTTATCTTAAGAAAAAAAAATCTGTGGCTAAAGTAGATTAAAATAAATTCAAAGACATAAAAATTATCTATTTTCTGTTAAAGAGAATCTTTTTTTTTGTAAGAGAAATATTTAAATTTCACAGAATAAATTTGTATGAGTAACGTAAGAGCTATAGTTGAAGATGTCAATCCTGACAATATTTTAGTAACTTTATCCTTTTTTAACTACTTAAATTTATAATAAAAACTGGGTTGTTGTAGTTGTTGTTGTTGTTGTGTGCCGTTGAGTCACCTGTGACTCATAGTGACCCTATGTACAACAGCTCTAAACCCTGTTCTATCCTGTGCCAACTTTATTGTCTCTGACAGACCTACCCCCATTATCCCAGTCATTTAATGAATCCGTCTCATTAAGGGTCTTTCTCTCCTGCACTGTCCCTCCACCCTCCCAAACATGATGTCCCTCTCCAAGGACTGATCCCACCTTGCAACATGTCCCAATTATGTCAGATGGAACTTCAGAATCCTGCCTCCAGGGAGCAGCCTGGTCTCACTCTATCTGGGACAAACCTGTTTGTTTTCTTGCAGTCCATGGTATATTCAAGACTCTTCTACAGTACCATAGCTCAACAGCATCAATTCTCCTTCTGCCATCCCTAGTCATTGTCCAGCTTTCTGATGCATAGCAAGTCATTGCGAAGACTGTGGCCTGTATCAGGTGCACCTTAGTCTCCAGACTGACATTGTTGTTCTGTATTTTGGAGAGGTCTCTGACAGCAGACTTTCCCAATGCAATACATCATTTAATTTACTGGCTTTTGCTAAGAATATTAATTGTGGAGCCAAGCAAACTAAAGCTGTTTACAATCTCAATCTCTTCACCATCCATCACAATGCTACCTATCGGCCCAGTGGTGAAAATCTGTTTTCTTGATTTTGAGCGTCAAGCCATATTAAAGGCTGCAGTCGTTGACCTTCTACAGCAAGAGCTTCAGGTCCTCCTCAGTTTCAGAAAGCAGGATTGTGTCATCAGCTTAATGCAGATTCTTGATGAGTCTTCCTCCAGTCGTGATGCCACATTTCTCACAGAGCCCAGCCACCCGGATACTCTGTTCTGCATATAGGACACATCCCTGGAATATATCCTTCCCAATTTTGAACCATGCAGTGTTTCCTTGCTCTGCTCTGATGACTGCCTCCTAGTCCAAGTATAGGTGTCACATAAGCACAATCAAGTGTTCTGAGATTCCCATTTTTCTCAGAGTCAGCCACAGTTGGTTGTGGTTCACACAGTCAGTGAAACACAGATAGACATTCCTCTGGTACTCCCTCCTTTCCGCCAAGATCCATCTAACATTAGCTACAACATCCCTAGTACCACGACCCCTTCTAAACCCAGCCTGCACTTCTGGCAGTGCTCTATTGATGTGCTGTTCCGGTCATTTTTGGATAATCTTCAGCAGAATCTTGCTTGCATGTGATATTAATGATGTTCGATAATTTCCACATCTGTTAGGTCACCTTTCTTTGGAATGCAAACAAATGTAGATCTCTTCCAGTCAGTTGGCCAGGTGGTTGTCCTCCAGATTTCTTGGCACAACTTTGTGAGCACATCTAGGGCAGCATCTGTTTGTTGAAATATATCAGTTGGTATACCATCAATTCCTGGGGCCTTGGTTTTTGCCAGTTCTTTCAGAACAGCTTGAACTTCTTCCATCATCACCACAGGCTCTTGTTCATACATTGTTTCATTAAACTCTTCTGTGTCCACCAAATCCTTTTGGTACAATAACTCTGTGTATACTTTCCATATTCTATTAATACTTCCTGGATTATTTAACATTCTGCCCAAGGCAGCCTTAAGTATTACAACTTGAGGCTTGAATTTGTTCTTCATTTTCTTCAGTGTAAGAAATGCTGAATGAGTTCAGCCCTTTTCACTTCTTGACTCTAGCTGTTTGCACGTTTCATTATAATACTTTCCTTTGTCTTCCTGTGCTGCCCTTTGAAATCTTCTGTTCAGCTCCTTAATAACTTTATTTCTTCCCTCTGCTTTGGCTTCTCAGCACTCTAGTGCAATATTCAGAATCTGTTCCGACATCCATTTTTAATCGTCCTCCTCTGTTTTTGTAATGAACTTTTGCATTCTTCCTGGATTATAGTCTTACTATCCTTCCATAGCTCATCTGCTCTTCACTCATTAGTGTTCAAGGCCTCAAACCTGTTCCTGAAATGGTTTGAAATTCAGGTGGGATAGATTCAAGGTCATATTTTGGACCCGCGGATTTGATTTCATTTTCCTTAGCTTCATCTTGAACTTGCATATGAATAGTGTGATGGTGTGTTCCACAATCAGCACCTGGGCTAATTTTCACAGCTGATATTGAGCTTCTCCAGCAGTTCTAGCCACAGATGTAATCAGTATGATTCTTTAAAATGTGTATATTATAAGAGAAAGTTAAAAACATTTTAGTGTGTATCTAATAAAAATTTTGAAAATCCCTTTCAAGAGAAAATATCTAATTGTGTTGTTTTATTTTGTCATCATTGAAGCAGCTCCTTAGATCAACATTATTTGGGACAATGTCATTTCATTTATATAGAGCTAATAGTAATAACTTTTAGCGCTAATAGCATTTATAGAATACATCTCAACCTACACATGAAGAAAAATACACATCAATTTGTACTGGGAAAAATTCCAAAACATTGAAAGCTTGTGCTTGTTGTTGATAGGTTCTGCAGAGTTGAGTATAACTCATAGTGACCCTGTGAACTGCAGCTCTGAACCCTGTCCTATCCTGTTTCTTCTTCATCATCTCTGACACACATGAGCCCGTTACTTCAGTCACTGTCACTCCGTCTCTTTGAGAGCCTTCCTCAGCTTGTGCTGAATCCTGGCACTGAATGGACAGGCAAGACAGCACCTATGCCATGATACCCCCATCTAGAAAACTCTTAGGAATGTGATTTGTCTTTTTAAAGAACTTCTTAAAGTTTTAAGCCTATCTCTTTAACGGTTTTATCACTTAACATCAGCAGTAACAGATTTGAAGCATGCATATTGTTTGATACAAAACTATCTAAGCACATGTAGAAATATAGCTGGTTTCTTTAGAGGTATATTGTATACCCTACGTACTTTCTTCACCAATCCGTACCAAAGTAGACAATTGCTGTTGGAATTTTGCATTTATTATTTTCTTCCCTTCCTACATTGTTGGATCCTTCTGTGTATGTAAGCCACTAAAGAGATGTCTTCATTGAGGAAGGGCTATTATTCTTTGTCATGACGTGGAATTGGAACTACATGGACCTAAATGAGTTAACATCTCTACTGAAGTGTTCCTGTTAAGTTCTGAAAATGACTGACTTCAGCATATTCATGTGGCCAAATAACTGTTAATTATTTGCGACGCCTCTTCTGAGTGTTTATAAGATTCTTAACACTCAGTAAAACTTGCCTTTATCTCTTTGTAAAGCCAGAACTTGCTGTTTCAAAACCAGAGATCAAGCTAGGTTCATTTTTGGTTTTGCCAAGGCTATGAGCCTCTCATTGAAGTTGCCTGAAAGGTTCAGTCAAACTGGCTCTCCCCCAAATAAAACGCAGTGTGCTCTGTACGGTTTTGACCCAGAATCAGGTGAATCTCAGCAGTTTTGGCTGCAGTGCATTGTAAAATTTTGGATTTGTTCAAACTTGACACTTCCTGGGAACCCATTCAAACTGAAACCGGAAAAAGGTTTTGCACAAACCCGGTCCCTACCCGGTTCTGCCAAGTTTCCCACTGCTCTAATGTTAGTCTACCTTCTGTATATTCGCATCGAGGGCAAACGGAAATATCCTCATGAATCTCTCATGAGGGACCTTGGTGGAAACAATCTCCACATTCTCCTTTTGCCACCTTGTCCCAAAACACAGAGCCTGCATTCTGTGCTGGCCGCTATTAAAATATGTATGGTTTCCAATAATGAGGTCATCTTCAAAGGGTTAAGTGTTTTTAAAAACATGACCGTGTGTTTATATTCAGTCTAAGAAAATGCTGTTCAGTCAAGTAGGCTGTTTATGCAGGGTTGCAACCTTGTGGCAAGAGGTGATGACCAGCTTAGAAATTTAAGACTTCTTTCACCCTACCAAAATTGTTTCTTACAGCCCTGTCAAATTTGTCATAAATGCAGTGACATTGGGAAGGTATCAGTGAGAAGTTACATAATGCATGCAGCTTCACCAGGCGAAGAATTTCATATTATTGATGTGCTCAGTGGCTGGAGGTCAGACTGACAGCTTCATACTCAATCTCATGAGTAGTCATATTGCCCAATCTAGCTGTCTCACTTGATAATGTGGTTTATAAGCCTATTCTAAAGACTATCATTGAGAGAATGCATTCTCTGGGTATAAAGCTGTTTCTATTTTGAAGATAATGTGGATGCATATTACAAAACACAGTGTACGTATTCTGCAGAATAGGAAATATGTAAGAAATGCTTTCTACTATCTTTCGGAGTGTATATGTTTATCTGGATAAAATGTCACAGCCATGCCGTAGTAACTTTTTATTGATCCTACTAAGTATAAAACAAAACATTGTATTAAGTATAAAACAAAGCATTGATTAAACTTATACCCATTAGTTTATATATTAGGTGAGGGGGATATATAGGAACTCTCTGCAGCAGAGTCCAGCTATCTCAGAGAGCTTCAGAGGCTGCAGATCTTTCAGCAGCCTTTCAATTCAAGGCCAATATTTAACTTATGACCCCAGTAGGCTCCTGACAATAGTACTTAAATGGACTTTAAGTTAAAAAAAAAACAAACTAATTTAGGAAATTTTCTCTCTGTGGATGTTTCTTAACCAAAACATATAAAGTTTAGCTGAAAATTATGTCTATCTCTGGAAGCCTACTATGAAGAAGCTTTACTGCTATGAACATTGTTGTACAAGTCCTCATTTGTGCCTCAGGTCTCACTTTCTAAGGGTATATTCCAAGCAGTGGAGTAGCTGGGTCCTGTGGAATTTCTGTGTTCAGCTTTTTGACGAAGTGCCTAATTGCCTTCCAAAATGATTGTACCATTTTACAATCCTACCAACAATGTGTTCCTTTCTCACCACATCCTCTCCCAACATTTATTACTTGCCGTCCTGTTAAACTTTGCCACTGCTACTGGAGTGAGATGGTATCTCATTATGGTTTTGATTTGCATCTCTCTTACTGCATTTCTTCATGTATCTGTTTGCCATTTGAATATCTTCCTCTGTGAAAGTTCTTTCCATATCTTTTGTCCATTTTGTAATTAGGTTATTGGTCTTTTTCTTGTGGAGGTTCAGGAGTATTCTATAAACTTCTGTCATGAGACTCTTCTCTGTGTTTGTTCTTGTCAAATGTTTGTTCCCAATCGATACGTTTTCTTTCACCCTGTTGGTGAAAGTTTTTGATGGGCACAGAGATTTAATCTTGAGAAGGTCCCATTCATCAATTTTATCCTTTTCAGATTGTACATTTCTGGTTGTATTTGGCAGTCTCTTTATGCCATAGACTAGGCCTTCTAAACTTGATCTCAGTTGGTCTCTTATGAACTTTTTGACTTTGGGTTTTACTCCCAGGTCTCTGCTCCACCTTGAGTTGATTTTTGTATATGGTGTGAGATATGAATCCTGTTTCAGCTTTCTGCAAGTAGCAGTCCAGTTTTGTCAGCACCATTTGTTGAAGAGGTTGTCATTTCCCCATTTGATAGGTTTTATTTCCTAGTTGAATATCAGTTGGCATAATAGCTGGGTCTGTTTCTGGATTCTCGATTCTGTTCCATTGGTCTATGTGTCAGTCACTGTAAACCAATATTCATAGCAGCGTTATTCACCATTACATGAACATGGAAACACCCTAGATGTCCAACCACAATCTAATGGACTGAGAAATTCTGGCACATTCACACAAAGGAATACTATGCAACACACAGGAGCTATGGTTTTGTAAATTACTACCTAACTTGGAAGGGACTGGAGAGCATTATGGTGCGTGAACTAACTCAGTCCCACAAAGACAAATACTGTATAAAACCATTATGGTAAAATGAGTATAAGGATCCAACGGGTGGGGGGGAGAGGGTGGAAACAGAGGGGTGAGGATGGGTGAGGAGTGGGGTGTTAATCATGGAGTTGTACAATTTGATGGGTCGGGGGGATGTGAAGAAAATGGGAAAAACAATGTATTAGAATTGTGTAAATAAACCAATATAATAATAATAAAAAAATAAAATAAAGAAGCTGCACTGTAATTCCAAAGACATGTGATTCAAGTCTACCAGTTACTCCATCAGAGAAGGATTGGCAATCTCCCATGTTTTTACTGCCTCTGAAAACCTACTGGAGGGTCAGCTATGGGTCAGTTCTGACTCAAGGACGTATAACAATAACAGTTTCAGATGGAGAAGCTCTGGTGTTGTATTCGACAGGTAGTTACGCTTCAAGCCCATTGAGTGGCTCATTCTAGTAGTTTGAATCCTCCAGTGACTTCCCAGGAGAATGAGTGTCAGTCTCCCCCTGTGCAATTACTGTCTATGAAAACTTGCTGAAAGAGTCAGGGCCAACTCAATGGAAGGGATTTTTTTTGGGGGGGGGGAGGTGGTTTTCTGGGTTTTTCTTAAATTACAAAAATTACAAAAAGTAACAGAAAAGCTATGTTCTGCCATATCTTCTATCATCATCACACCCAAGCATATGTTCTTGACCAAATTACTTAGCCACATTGTAGTTTTCCAATTTTCCTCTGTATAAAGTGGATTAGATGATATTTAAAAGCTCTTCTATCTAGCAAGCTCAAATCTTATCTAGGAGGAATTAAAAATAGGATCTTTAAAAAAATGATCTTCACAAAATTTCCATTAATACCAGTGTTGTTGTTAGCTCCCATCAAATCCACTATAACCCATGAACAACAACATGAACTGATCCTATGAACAACAAGTAGGAACCTTGCCTTAACTACACTGTGTTCATGATTTCGAATTTGCTCAAGCCCTTTGTTGCAGTTGCTGTGTCAGTCCACATTGTTGAGGGTCTTCCTCTCATTTGTTGACCCTCTACCTTTTCCAGGAAGTTCTGGTGGCTTAGTGATGAGGAGTTGAGCTGACTACCAAAGTCATGCAGTTCAAATCCTCCTCCAGGAGAGGAAGATGAGCAGTCTCCTCCTATTCAGTTTACCTTCTGAAGGGTCAGCTATGAGTAGGTTACTGTTGGATGGTATATAATAGCAACTACCTTTCCTAAGATGATGTCTTTTTCCAAAGACTATGCCATAGTATACAAGATGAAGTTTAACTATCCTTGCCTCTTAGAAGAACCCTGATTATACTTCCCCCAAGACAAGTTTGTTTATTCTTTTGGCAGTCCATGGGATATTCAATACTCCTCTCAAGCATGATAATTCAAGGACATCCATTCTTCTTGGGTCTTCCTTATTTGTTGTCCAACTTTCCGGTGTATAAGAAACACTTGAAAATACTGCATCAAAATAATTCATATTCATAGAACCATACACAATATTATATAACAGATATTTACTACGATTGCAATATTTCAGTACCCTTCTAGCACATGAACAGGCTAGGTTCCTACTGCCATGGATTTCACTATTTGATTAGTGTTACAGGTTGAAGGAGTCTTAGAAAACCCCTCATTATATAGATGGAAAAGCTCTAGAGGCCAAGATATTTAAGATTTACTCAGTGTGGCACATTAGGCTACAATTCAAGCATCTTGGTTATTATCATGGTGTTCTTCCCATTCCACCAAGGCAACTGGTGAGGTTGATGAAGACATGACGAAGAGGGGCTTTATAAGTGTCTAGTCAATGATATTTATTCATTCTACAAACTCTCTTATAAATGTACAAAAATGATGTTAGTTGTAGAACAGAGTTCATGTCTTTTGGACATACCTTACTCTGAGTCATATTCGACTCGTCAGCACTTAACCACTGCTAAATGAGACTAGTGCTGTTATATCTGGAGGAACATTCTTCCACTTTGCACATCACTCTTTGTCAATGTGATGTATGCAGTAACCTGGGTTTGCTGTGATGCTGAACCTTGTGCCATTAGAATATCAAATACCATAATGCTTTCCCATTGTGGACAGTGTTTGGTGGAGCTCCCAGTTGTAAAACAGGTTGGGAAGCCCAGAGGCATGTGGAAACTCTATGAACTTGGAGAAACAACGATAGCTATGGAAAGGCATTAGGTCTTTTGTTTAGAGAGTCGCCATCAGTCTACCTCGACTCGACGGCAATCAGCAACATCAACGTCAATGATACACTGGAACAGCGAAGGTTATCAACTAGATCCAGTATTTATTCCAACTAGGAAATAAGTAGAGTCAGAATAAGGGCATAGACTTTCTTATACGATATTTTGATTTTCCAGGATATCCTCTGAAGCTATTGATAAATTTAAAGCAATTTTGCTCTAGTTTTCTTTTTTCTTCTTGAATGTTGGAAACAAAGAGCTAGGGTGCCCCTAGCTTGCAATACAAGTTCATTCTTGAGCTTACTTGGTGATGTTAAACACATAGGCTGATTTTTTTCCCTTCATTTAATGCATCTGTATTACAGCTCTCATATTACTCGTGTCCTATGTTTATAAGGTTTATTTAGAGCTTTTAATAAACTTTGATCTTAGATCAAAAGGCTGAAGAGTGTATAAATTGTCACTACTAACACTATTAATATAAATACTCAAAGTGGTCTCAAGTTAATTATTTACTATTAGTGAATGATTTTAACCTATTATTGCCTCTAGTTACAATCTATTTGAACATCAAACAGTAAAAGGCTGAACCTTCAGAATAGCCTTGCCCTTATTATTCTCTGTTCTTAATTATTTTGCATAGCTAGTCTTCCATAAGGGAGCTCTGTACCAGAGTCTCTTCAGAGTGTGTGTGTGTGTGTGTGTGTGTGTGTGTGTGTGTGTTTTCTACTAGCACCTAATCCTATTTGTATTGATTGGAGAGGCCAGTGAGTTTATGTCATTATTACCATGCATCAGCCATAGGGTCTAAAGACATTGATAGTAGACTGACTGACTGACTTGAATCACTTAGGTTGTGAAGAACTTCCTTCATAACTTCTTTTCTGAGAAGCTCCTACTTTTGTATTTAGTTCCATCATTTCTAATTCATACCTTGTTTTGTGCTCCTAATTAGACATTTGTTTTTCCTTATAGAAGAATGTGTTTGTTCTTGACATTTAAGAGTTGAGTGAGAGGTGAAGGCCAAAATAAGGTTGTCTCCAAATATATCAGAGAAGGGTTAGGATTAAGCCTATTGCAAATTGAAAGAGCTGGTTACGAGTCTATATTGTTTGATTTAACCTGAGTGTAGTTCTTCTTGCCTGACTTGAAGGCCCAGTTTAGTAAGTCATGATATTCACTAAGTGACCAATTCTCAGGTTTTAATAAATGTATGACCGTGGTATCTCTGAAAGCTATGTGTACAATTTAAAAATACTCTTCTCTATGAATTAGTATATTGGACAGATTAGCCATTCGCTTTGGAGACCTTGACTCTGATGATGTGTGTAAACTGCCTCCCTTATTGCTCTCCACGGGATCATTTTTGTGTTAATCCTTTCTGTTCCATCACGCTCATTACTTTTCATTCATTTCTGCATCCAACATGGAGCAACCAGCCATTCTCTGCAAAGGACAGTAGGAAGCATGATCCCTTCAAGGCAGCACAGGGCGAGTACGTCATGTTGTTAAGTGCCTGCCAGTCGAGTATGACTCATAGCCACCCTATGAGCAGCCACCCTGACCAGTGCCCTGTCCTGTGCCATCCTCATTATCCCTGGCAAACTAGAGCCAGCTGTTGAAGTTACATCTCAGTCCATCTTACATGTTACATGTCCAGGTTACATGTCAGTCCATCTCAGGGGGGAGAGGTTTCAGCTTTCCTGACCCCCCCCATCTTTCCAAGCATAATGTCCCTTTGCCAGGAATAGCCTTACCTGGCTACATGTCCAAAAGTATGAAAGCCAAAGCTTTGCCATCTCTCCCTCCAAGAAGCACTCTGGCTTCACTTTCTCCAAGACAGAGCTGTTTGATTTTTTGACAGTCCATGGGATCTTCAATACTCTTCTCTAACACTAGGTCTCAAAGGCATCTATTCTTCTGTCACCCTCACTCCAGTTCTCTGATGCACAGCAGGTGATTGAGAAGACCATGGCCTGAATCAAGCCCTCTCAAACTTCATATCAGATCCTTCAGAGGTGATTAGGAGATGCTACAAAGGGAGAGAAATGAGTAATTGAAAGGATGAATTGCTTTTGAAAGAGATGCTAAAAGTAGAGAGCTTTCCAAAGGTAGTTTAATCCTCAACTTACCATCCAAGTTCCCTAGGCTTAAGCTTGGCGAGTCCATTTCTTTTGGTAAATTGATTTAAAAAAAATTATTCTCTCTCTCCCAAGATTTTCCAAAGGACAAAGAGAAACTTTATTCAAATAGACCAAAATACATTCTTTCTTGCAAGTACCATATAGATCTGTGGAACCCACTTCTAAATTTAAGATGCATAACATAGGAGATGTTCATGACCTAACTTGATTGAAACATTTTGCTCTTTCAGCATTTTAGGAAAGATTTTGTTGTTACGTATCAATTGTTTCCAACCATCATAGAAAATATTAAAAAGTATATTAGAATAGGCTGTAACACTGGAGGATGTTCTAATAGTGGAGTAAACATAAATCACCACTCTACCAGTTTTCTTTCAACTTTCTTGTGGTGTTGCCCAAAGAATGTCAAAAACCGTGCAGGATCTGAGATTTGACCCCATTGGCCAGCTAGCAAGTTAGCCTGCCAGTTTCCTTGCTGTTGGCAGAAGGCACTATACAAAGGACTTTATTCCTCCCAGCACAGCAGGCAGCAGCCAGAGCTTCTTATTTGCATTGGTTCCCCTTACCCTACTCCTCCCCCATCAAGTGGCAATGTAGGGGCAGGAGGATGGTGCGTGCCTGGTGAATTCTTGGTATGACCGAGGAAGCTCTCAATTCCATAAAGAGGGCTACAAGCAACCCTACCCAGCTCTTCCTCCAGGAGAC
Source organism: Elephantulus edwardii (assembly GCF_000299155.1). Classification (NCBI taxonomy): domain Eukaryota; kingdom Metazoa; phylum Chordata; class Mammalia; order Macroscelidea; family Macroscelididae; genus Elephantulus; species Elephantulus edwardii. Next base: position 2,698,726 of record NW_006399787.1, read on the forward strand.
AGTCTTACAAGGCTGTTCGTTGTGCAAACATCCCAAGGTCAGTCATGGCCAAGGCTATCACAGAAAGTGAGCGAGGCTACGGAGGAGTGTTTGCAGCAAGCTACTTGACCGTCTTCCAAGAATACAATCTTCTTTTTATTTTTTTGCATTTTATTGAACACAGGTTGAGAACACAGAACTTTTTTCATGTTCTCTCATAAGAACAAAGACAAGAAACTGGCAGAGGAAGGCTTTTCACAGTTACTAGATGAATCAGAAGTTGAATACAAAGAGACAGCTGCGCTGTGGACTCTAATGGTGGTGGTGAAATTGATTGTATAAGCAAAGTATCAGATTATGAGTCTTCACTTCATGACATCCTAGATGAATTTCACAAACATACAGGTCACCTTAGTGAACGATCTAAGGACCAGAAGGGAAATATGGTGTCCTCATCCGGTTAGTTATTCCCCAAGAAAAATTACAAACAACAAGCAATATTTTGCAACAAGAGACTGAATCAGCATGTTTTGTTAAAAGGGTACGTGGCAGTACTCTTTAAAAATTAGTGATAAGTGGACAAAGATTGAAAGCAGATTTGTATATAGAAATAATTGGATCTTATAATTAATTGGATGTTATATTCTAATTCGTTTTTATAAAAATAAAGATGAAAAATCTTGCAAAGAAAAAGATGGTTTTCTTAAATATAATTAGACGTTTTCAACTGTGCTGTATTTTGAGATGCAAGTGCAAAAATAAGTCAGATGCAATAATAAATGAGAATACACTTTTTTATTACTGTTGTTATGTAGGGTCAAGTTGACAGCAACTCACAGTGACCCTGTGAACAATGAAGCTGAACCTTACCTTGTTTTAGGCCATCGTCACCAGTTTCTAATATACTTGAGCCCATTGTTACTTGAGTCACTTCGTTAATACACCACGTTGTAGGTCATCCTCTCTTCCAAACAAGATGTCTTTCTCCAAGGACTGGACCCTCCTAAAAACCATGCCCAAAGTATGTGGAAAAACTTCCACCATCCTTGCCTCCAAGGAGAACTCTGGTCGCACTTTCCCCAAGACAGACTTTGTGGTTCTTTTGACAGTGCATGGAATATTCTGCACTCTATTCCAACTACCCAAAGGTATTGAGTTTTTTTCTGTCCTTAATCATTTTGCCACTTTGTGATATATCACAAGCAATTGAGAAGACCATGGCTTGGATCAGGGCAATTTAGCTCGTCAACTGACTTTACTGCTCCTTAGCACTTAGCAGAGGTCCCCGGCAGCAGATTTTTCCCATTGCAACATGTTTTTGTTTTGTTGGTTTTATTTTTAATTTACTGACTGCTGGTAATAAGGGGGTTGGCTGTGGCTCCAATTAAGATGAAATAACAATTTCAACCTTTTCTCTAGGTTGCCCATCAATCCAGTGGTGAGGTTTTTTGTTTTCATAATGTTGTGATGTAATCCATTTTGAAGTATAGTTGTAGTATTTGATCTTCTGCAGCAACTGCTTCAAATCCTAGTTTCTTTCAGCAAGCTAAGTTGTGTCATCTGCATAATGCAGGTTGTTGATGGGTATTCCTCCAATCCTGATGCCACATTCCTCTCCATAAACTCCAGCCTCACTCATGATTTTTTTAGCATACGGACAATAAGTTTGGAGAAAGGATACAGCCCTGATGTACACCTTTCTTGATTTTAAACCATATAGTGTTCCCTTGCTCCACTCACACAGCAGATTCTTGATCTAGGTATAAGTGTTCTGAGATTCCCATTTTTCTCAGTGATAATTTATTGTGACCCAAAGAGTCAAATAACTTTGTATGGTCACAAAAAAGAAAACCCCAAAACCAGATAGACATCCTTCTGGCATTCTTTGCTTGCATCCAGCATCCATCCTATTTCAACAGTGATATCCTTCGTACCATGCCCTCTTCTAAATCTAGCTTGTATTTCTGGAGATTCTTTGCCGATGTACTGTTCTAGCAAGTTTTTAATAATTTTCAGCAAGTTTGTTGTTTTGGTATTTTTTTCACATATTAGTTACTAACTAAATATTAGTCAATAACTAATATTTAAACAATGAATATTTCCTAGATTTAAGAATGAGAATTTTAAAAAATGTGTTGCATTTATATCTTCAAAGCCAGGAAATTATAAAATATGTTTAAATTATAATTAAAATTTTCAATACAATTCATTTTTGCTACTCCCTTATTCTGCTTTAAAGTATGCGTACCCTAACTATAACTTTTTAAATGTCTTCTGGGCCCAGATAGTCCATGATAATGGCACCTTTTACTAACACACCCCAGGGTAAGCAAAGGGACATTGCTGTGCTCTGAGTTTTGGGAGGGCCATTCCGAATTCCCATGATTATGTGTGTTTGCCTTTCATAAATGAATCTCCTGTAATTCTTATAGTGTGCAAATTGCAGCTAATTTCCTCAAATGATAGAAATGGTAAATTTAATAGGCTCGGTGCTCACTTATCATAGTCACTTTGTCTCCATTTCCAGGGAGTGCAAGCACTCTCTCCCCTTGAGGTTCAGAAGGGAGGGTGCACATTTAAAGCACCACTTTCTATGACTACGGTATGTGGCTATCTGCGATTGCTTGGAAGGAAAGTAGCACAAAGTCCTCCCTTTCCCTTCCAGCCACAGTTAGTGACTACATGATGGGGACAGGTAATGCAAGATAAATACACAAAATATTGTCTCTTATAGCAGTAAATGTCAAATATATCCTATCTTAGAATACCCTAAGAAAATGCGGGGAGCTCTGATCCTCAACTTAAAAGTGGAATACCTTTCTACCTTAATATATCCCCTTTGCTTCAACTTCATTATTTCATTTAGAGTTTATGCCTAGAGCTCTTGGCACACTCATACTTATTTGGAAATACATAGATAGGCCCATTCTTATATTACATATAAAACATATGATTTCTACCACCTAATGTGGACAAATCCAACTCATTTATAATTACATCACAATATTCAGATTTCTCTCTGTCCCCTTAATCATTTCATGTCATTTAGAAATCTGAAGACTAAGACTCATCTTGAGCTAAATTTGATCACCTTTAGCACAGTGAAGTCTTATGTAGTGATGTTACAGATTTGCCCTGCATGGATATCCAGTTGTTTCAGACTCATGAGGACCTCATAAGGAGAAGTGTTGCTCTCCACAGGATCTTCAGTGCCTGTTGTTTTATTTTTCCAAGTGGATAACCAAGCCTTTCTTCCAAGGCATCTGTAAGTGGAATCAAACCTCCCAACTTCCAATTAGCTTCAAAGTACATTAACGATATGCACTGCTTAGTGACTCCAACTTATACATCACAGGTGCTTACTAGTTGCTTGTTGACTGAAGACAAGACTGAATGCTTTGTGTCTAAGTTCCTGTGAAATATACTTTATTTCCTGAGTAGTATGTGTTTCCTAGTGTTTTTACAGCATATCCTAAATATCCAAGGTCATGTGGTTTTGGCTGCTCCTCTTATTTTCCCTCCCATTTTGTTTTTACTTTGTTTTTTTTTATTTTTTTGTTTGTTTGTTTTTAATGTGTCTGGTAAACACTGCAGAATATATTAAATGAAGTGGAGGAAAAGGGGCCTAGCTTCAACATTTTGAATTTTTTGGGCAAGATCAGCTCCCTTTCACACAAATACCAGACCACAGAGCGTCGTTGACGTCCAGTTGCGTAAACGCGTGCCTTTCGTTTGGAGGAAAACAACAAACACAAGACCCTTCTAGCAATTGACATTTCAGGGAAACACTTGGTTGTGACAAATGCCAGATGACCTTTGCTCACCAAAGAACCGTGTCTGTTGTATCTTGCCCACTGGCATTCAGGGTCCATCTTTCTCAGCCAATGGCTTACAGCTCAGAAGCTGGCTGACTTAATTTAAAAGTACATCTTTGCATGCACGTAAGCTTCAGATTTCCCTCTTGCCCTTCCTGTTCGGTCACTCAGGACCTGAGTTAACAGAGCATCACAAACATACTTATGGTTCACCTTTAGCATTACTTCTTTAGATGAGGCACCTGCCAGAAGGAATTGCTGTAACTTCAAATTGCTGGTACATTTAACTAAGAATGGCCTGTCCACAGGGATTCCTTAAGAGATAGGTGGAGTGGAATTTTCTATAGTTTTAAAATATACCTGAAGGTCTCCGGCTCAGTCTATTTTCACTGCATTTAATCAAGAAAGTGTTTTGTACTAGATCCAAAAAAAGTATATATAAACATCACCCCCCCCCAAAAAGGATTAATTATGAAAGCAAACTGGAAACGTTTAGGCAGAGTTGATCTCAGTTATTTTTAAATTAAGTCTCATAGCCACGATGAAAATAACAAAATACAAATACCTCACTTGATTTCTATTTAGGTCTGCTCTGCCTGTCACCAGAAACTCATCGATATAGAAAGAATAACTGTCCACACGCTCTCTCTGTATCCAAGAGCTGGGTGTGGAGTAAAGGAAAAGGATGAATTTGCTTCATCATTCTCTTTTATAACACCAGACTTCTCTTGAAAAGAAAATAACCCTTTTTTTAAAAAAAAAAAAAGAAAATAACCCTTTATTGGGGGGAAAAAACACTAGCTTAATGGTGTTCACCACACCAAGGTTTGTTTAACTGCGTTAGCCTGGACTCTGCCTAAGCTAGAACAATTATCACTCCTTCTCAGTGGTCTGTTATCAGGACCCTCTGTCAAGTATTAGATGTGTGAAAGATCCTTCTAGTGTGTCGTGAAGTCTTTTGGAAAGAGGTTTCTTCAGGATTTGAGGAAATCATTAGTAACTGGCTTATCTTCTGTCTCCATCTTCGTATCTTAATGTGGCTAAACCCAAGATGGTGATCAAGTAAATGATGTCATGCTTAGCTCCAGTCTGTAAAAGTATGGAAACAGCAGGTTGAAAAGTCAAGGAAATGTCATACAGGGCAAAATAACTTACAAATAATTAAAAGAGATGTCTGGAGGAGAACTTACCCAGAGCAGGTACCAAGTTAAGTCCAGTTGTGTTGCAGTGATTTTAAAGCCAGTATTTTATCAGTGGTTGTTAGGTGCTGTCAAGTCGACTACAACTTATAGTGAAACTACAAGCAGATCTGAACCCGCTCTATCCTGTGTCATTGCCACAATCTCTGATAGGTGTGAGCCCATTGCTGCAGGCCTGATGTCACTCCACCTTACCGCGGGTTTTCCTCCCTTTTCTGACTGTCCTTCCCCCCTCCCCCACCATTCCCAGCACAACTAGATGTACACCACAACAACTTGGAATTAGGGAGCTCTGGTGGCCTAGTGTTAAGAAGCTGCACTGCAATCCCAAAGGCATGCAGTTTGAATCGAACAACTGCTCTACAGAAGGATAGGCAATCTCCTCCTGTACAGTTAACTGCCTCTGAAAACCCACTGGATGGTCAGCTCCAACTTGATGGCAAACAACAACTTGGAATTTTCCATTGTTGCTACAAATCTGTCAAACATAACTATTCAGTATCAAGAAACAAAACCAAACATGGCTAAGTCCCTATCACCTGGTCACAGAAAGTATGTTTCCCTTCCAGTCACTCACTTCCTGATGAGCCTCTCTAGTTCACAAAACAATTTTATTCTCACCTTCCTCTCTCTAACTTGGTCTAGACTTTAGTTCAGCTTTACAGTCTTATTTGTTTTTGTCTTCTGGTTATATTTTATTCAACTGTTTCTTTAGTCCCGAGTCTATTTAAGAGAATTTTTGTCCTCCAAAACTGATCAAATTATGCCTTTAAAAGATAGTTCAGGCCTTGTTTTACTCTCCAGTGTCATTAAGTTCTCAATTTAAAGTAGTTTTTTTTAAAAAAAATGGCAAAAATGTAACCAAACCCTTGCTATTTCAGCATTTTAAATATGTACAATAATACATCAATTATGTTCATCATATCCAATACATTTCTTTGTGATGAGAAGATTTTATTCATCAAACCAGAAGGTACTAAGTCTGATGCTTTATGGTAAGTTTTGAAAGTACATGGATCAAATATAGAGTCCTGCCTTTAAGGAATTTGCAATATACTTGGAAACAAATAAGCAGAGTCATTTTCTTAGCTGCGGCATTTTCTTATCTGTTATCCTAACAGGAACAGATCTCCAGATCTTTTCTTGCCTGGACTCACTGGGTGACTTTGAACCAACAATCTTTAGGTTAGCAGGCAAGCACTAACAATTTGTGCCACATAGAGACATGTAGTAGCATCTTGCCACCACCAGTAGCTGGAAAATAGACACTTGATAGGAGACAGGAAGTTCTAAGGATAGGCACTTTGCCGAGACGTCAAGGAATTGCTTCATGGAATAATAACTATTATTATCATTTTAATCATAGCGTTTGGAGTGCTTATGTGGTGCCAGGCCCAGCTCTAAATGTCAATATGTTTGATCCTGATAATAATAACTCTGTAATGTGGGTATTATTATCTTTTCCATGTATAGATGAGGAAACATTGTCCCAGTGAACAGAGATCCAGGAACTTTCCTCAGGGCACATCACCAGTGCATCACTATACTAGGATTTGAACTCAGACATTCTGCCTTAAGAGCCAATGATTTTAACTAAATTAGATGTGGTAGACAAGCCAAGTGTTGCAGAACTGGGGAGCTGGGGTAAGAGTAACAAGGAAGTTTTGAGGAGGGAAGCAGAAGCATGAAACAGTATTTGTGAGACTAACACCAGAATCAGTATTTGTTGTTAATTGCCATCAAGTCACTCCCAACTCACGACAGTCCCATGTGTTACAGACTATATCCACAGCATAGCATTTTCTTAACTATAATCTTGCTGGGAGCAGATCACCATAATTTTTCTTATATGGACCCACTGGGTAACTTTGAACCAACAAACTTTAGGTTAGCAAACAAGTTACCATTTGCACCACGTAGGGATATTTAGCAGCATTTAGACATCATCAGTAGTTGGAAAATACAGACTTGGTGTGACAGAAATTAGACTGGAAATAGAATTGATTGAGTTTGCTACATTTAATGATTTGTTAATTAAAAATACTTTTTATTAAAAGATGGCTTTACACATGAACCTCACCAAATGGATTACAAAGGAATCAGATTGTCTACATCTGTGGAATAAATTGTAGGAAAAGCTCAGTATCTGCAGTCAAAACTAGGCTAGTGAACAGATGATCAATTACTCATGTACAAGTTCAAACTGAAACTGAAGAAAATGAAAACAACCCCAGGAGTGCTCAAATATGCCCTTATGTCTATCCCACCTGAATTTAAAATCATCTTAAAAATACACTTGAAACATTAAAACACCAGTGATCAGAGACCAGATGAGTTGTGGAATGATATTAAGGATATCAACCATGAAGAGAGCAAAAGGTCACTAGAAAGACAGAGGAGAAAGAAAAAAAAAAACCAACAAAATGAATGTCAGAGGAGAAATTGAAAAATGCACTTGAGTATCTGTTCAGAACCAAAACAAAGGAAAGAAGTGTTGAAATAGGAGAGTTAGACATAAGACAGCTCAGGAATACAAAGCAAACTACTCTACTGGTATGTGCAACGATTGAAAACACATTCAAATCGCTAACTGTACATTAAGACAGGCTGTATCCCGTAAACTTGAGTGATCCAGGAAACATCCAAAGAAGATGGAGGGGATACATAGAGTCACTGTACCAAAAAGAACTGGCTGTCACTGAAGTAATTCAGGAACTACTATATGATCAAGAGCGAGTGATAATGAAGAGAGAAGTTCAAGCTGCACTGAAGGCATTGGTAAAAAATAAGGTTCCAGGAATAGATGGGATACCAATTGCATGTTCCAAATGACAGAAGCAGCCCTTGATGTGCTCACTAGTCTATGCCAGGAAATTTGGAGGACAGCTACCTGGCCAGCTGATGGAAGAGATCCATATTTGTTCCCATTCCCAAGAAAGGTGATCCAACAGAATGCAGAAACTATTGAACAATATCATTAATAACACATGCAAGCAAAATACTGCTGAAGATAATTCAAAAACAGCTAGAAGAATACATAGACAGGGAATAGCCAGAAGTTCAAGCTGAATTTAGAAGGGGCCTTGGCACCAGGGATATCATTACTGATGTCAGATGGATCCTGGCTGAAAGCATAGAATACCAGAAGAATGTCTATTTGTGCTTTATTGACTATGCAAAGACATTTGACTTTGTGGATCAGAACAAATTATGGCATACATTGGAAAGAATAAGAATTCCAGAACATGCATATACTTGTTCAAAACCTATACACAGACCAAAATGCCGTTGTGCAAACAAAGCAAGGAAACACTGCATGGTTGAAAACTAAGAAAAGGGTGTGTCGGGGTTGTATTCTTTCTCCATACCTATTTAATTTGTATGCTGAACAAATTATTCAAGAAGCTGATCTCTATGAAGAATTATGTGGCATCAGAATTAGAGGAAGACTACTCAGTAACCTTCGCTATGCTGTTGGCACAACCTGGCTTGCTGAAAGTGAGGAGGACTTGGTGCCAATGGTTAAACACTGCAGTAGGGATTGCATTTCAACATCAAGAAAACAAAAATCCTCACCCCTGGGCCCATAGGCAACATCATGATAGATGGAGAAAAGGTTGAGACTGCCAATGAATTCATCTTAATTGGATCCACAGTCAGGACCCTCGTTACCAGCCATTAGGAGATCAGGAGATGTATTGCACTAGGAAAGTCTGTAGTTAGGGACCTTTCCAGACTACTGAGGAGCAATGATGTCAGTTTGAGGACTAAGGTGTATCTGAGTCAAGCTGTGGGTTTGTTTGGTTTGGTTTTTTGTTTGTTTGTTTGTTTTGTTTTCAGTCACATGCTATGCATCTGAGAATTGGATAGTGAATAATGATGACAGAAGAAAAAGTCGAGCTGTGATGTTGGAGAAAAATGCTGAGTATTCCATGGACTGCCAGAAGAACAAACATATTTCTTGTAGAAGATGAAGCCAGAGTTCCCCTTGGGGGCAAAGGTGATAAACCTTTGTCTTACATACTTTGAAAATATTGCTAAGAGAAATTATTCCTTGGAGAGGTTCATCATGCTTGGAAAGGTGGAGGAATGGCAAAGGAGAGAAAGACTGTCAATCAGGTGGTTTGACACAGTGACTGCCGCAGTGGGATTAAGTACATCACAGATTGTGAGGAAGATATAGGCTAGGACAAGGTTCAGTTCAGTTGTTCACGGGGTCACTGCGAGTTGTACTCAGTGGTACCTCACAGCAACAGCAGCAGCAGCAGCAAGAGTTCCATGGCTGCGCGATCTCCTTTCATGTGATTTACAGTCTGAGAAACCCAATGTATGTTCACCTATGAGTTGATTCCCAATCAATTGCAATTAGAATTTAACGGAAGAACATTTAGCATGCTTTAGAAGAGGAGGAAATAATGAAATAATTTTGCTAGGCCAGCTGTAAAGCATAAAATGAAAAACAAGTTCTTTTCTTGCTTTCAGAAGCTTCTTGTTTTGAAAATACAAAGTGATAATTTTGTAGACTCAACGAATTGATATGGAAAATGCCCCAAAAGATAAAAATGCCTTGTCTCCCTCCACACAACCTACCATAGAGGAGTGAAGGTTTAGAGCTGATTTTCCTTCTTTTTACTTTCTCTTTTTAAAAGCTTTTCTACACACACTCCAAACTTTCAAGCTTAAAAAGAGATCAAAACCTCTATAAGAAGAAATTAAAGCTATAGCTAACAAAAAGATTAGGACTTTTAAAAAAAAATTTTTAAGCTTTATTTTTTTTAAACAATTTTAATGAGCATTTACAGAGATTTTGGATTTCCATTCATTCATTGCTGCACTTCTCTCCCCACCCAGCCCTCCCCCTCCTCCCCATCCAGTTCGCTCCTCTCTTTTAAAAGTAAAAGAAACACTCCCTCCCTGGTGCACAATCCCCTCACACCCCTCCTGCTGCCCCAAGTACATTTCACTAGGCAACCTTAATTGTGGACTCTTGTGATAACCATAATACCCTATCATACATTGCTTTTAAATTATTCACTCCCTCATCTGTTTCATCTTCCTAAGATTTGGAAAGCAATTCTAGTGACTTTACCAGGCTCAGGTCTGTTAGGTTAGGTTAGGTCAGGTCAGGATAGAGCAAGATTCAGAGCTGTTGTTCATAGGGTCGCTAACAACAATGACTAAGCTTATAGATCTAATTATGATAAAGCTGAAATATAACTTTATACCTTCTCATTTCTGCATTGATTTCCCCCCCACTATGTCATATTGCCTATCCTCAATCAAAAGGCTAGCAAAAAGAAACTAACCAACAGCCCTGTCACTATCCACGCCCTCCACTGGAATATGTAAGACGACCTGATGTATTATGTATTTGTAAGTTCTATGAGGACTATTCATATTTCTCCTTTGTTCATAGAGTTTTCAAAGGCCTTTTGTTTCAGAAGAGGATAACTATACAAAGGCATTTAACAGCGTGGATCATAACAAGTTATGACTAACATTGAGAAGAATGGAAATCCCAGATGTTCTCATGTGAGACCTAGACCTAGACCAAGAGGCTGTTTTGAAAACAGAGCGAGGGAACATGGTTTCAAATGAAGCAAAGCGTGCATCAAAGATATATCCTTTCAGTCTGTATGCTGAGCAAATTATTCAAGGAGCTAGACTCCATGAAAAAGAATGTGGCATTAGGCTTGTAGAAAGATGCCTCAATAACCGTTGGGCATCAGATGGCACAACCTTGCTTACTGAAATGAGGAGCAATTGAAACACTTGCTGCAGAAGATCAAATACTGTGGCCTTTAATATGGATTGAATCTCAATGCCAAGAAAACAAAAATTCTCACCACTGGACCAATAGAGAGCATTATGATAGATGGAGAGAAGATTGAAACTGTCAATACTTCATCTTACATGGATCCACAAGATCAGGAGACATTTCATTGGGAAAGTCTGCAGTTAGGGACCTCTCCAAATTGCTAAGGAGCAATGATATTAGTTTGAGGATTAAGGTGCATCTGATACATACCATTGTCTTTTCAACCTCTTGCTATGCATTTGAGAGCTGGACAATGAATAAGGTGACAGAAGAATAATGTATGTCTTTGAGTTGTGGTGTTGGAATATGGAATATCCCATGAGCTGCCAAAAAAAAAAACCCCAACAAACATATATGTCTTAGAGAAGGTGAAGCAAGGTTGCTCCTTAGAAGCAAGGATTGTGAAGCTTTCTCTCACATACTTTGGGTATGTTGCTAGGAAAGGCAGTTCATAAGAGAACAACATCATGCTTGAAAAGGTGGAGAGACGGTAAAGGAGAGGAAAATCCTCAACCAGATGGATTGACATGGTGACTGCAGCAGTGGGCTCAAGTGTCTCAGAAATTATGAGTTTGGCACAGCATAGGACAAAGTTCAGATATTTTGTTGATAAGGTTAAGGTCACTATAAGTTGTACTCCACTCAGCGGCACCTAATAACTAAACAACAACATGAGAATTAAGATTATATTTGCCTTTTGGTCACCTATAAAATGATGCCAAATACACAGTTGTTGTTGTTGCTGTGTATCAGCGTATCGGAAATGACCCATAGCTGACTCTCTAGCAAGTTTTCAGAGGCATCTAATCATATGGGAGGAGATTGCCCATCCTTCTTCCCTGAAGCAGCAGGTGGCCTTTGGGATTGCAGTGCGGCTTCTTGGCACTAGGACACCAGAGCTCCCTATATAATGATGCCAAATACACAGTAGCCACACAGATAGAGAGAGAGAGAGAGAGAGAGAGTATTCTAGGAATATTCTGTAAACTTTTGTTGTAAGACTCTTGTTTAAGATGGTATTACCAAATGTTTGTTCCCAGTCTGTAGGGTTGG
>NW_006399787.1:2714136-2716543 GCF_000299155.1 Elephantulus edwardii
TCTTATCTGGGCTGGAATTCCTTGTGCCCGCCCTCAAGTCTCCGTTCCGCCCAGGAGCACGCAGGAAATGCTGGGTACCTTTGAAAAACGCCTCTACCCTGAGAAAATGAGAACTGAAGAGCAAATGGAGATTTGTACACCAATGTTCACAGCAGCATTATTTACCATTGTAAGGACATGGAAAAAGCCCAGAGGTCCAACCACAAATGGATGGATTGAGAAATTTTGGTATATTCACACAATGGAATACTATGCACCGCACAGAAGCAATGATTTTGTATATTACCTAACTTAGGAGGGACTGGAAAGCATTATGCTGAGTGAAATAACTCGGTCCCACAAGAACAAATATTGTATAAAACCATTACTGTAGAATGAGTATAAGGATCCAAGAGGGGTGAGAGAGGGTGGAAGCAGAGGGATGAAAATGTGCAGGGGTTAGGGGGATTAATCATGGGAGGGGGATTAATCATGGGGTTATATAATTTGATGGGTGGGAGAGTGAGGTGAGGGAAATTGAAAGAATCTGTTCTTGAGAACAATATATTTAAATTTTGTAAATAAGCTAGTATTAAATTTTTAAAAAGTACAGTATTCTGTGAATATTTGCAGATTAAATAAATGAATGAAAATAGTTTTCTTTACTGAGTAATATATTCTCATCTATTTACGAAGCATTTATTGGCTACTTCTCCTGTGGCAGGCCCCAGGAGGAATGCTGAGAATCCAGTGGATAGTAAAAGCTAACCAGTGAAGACTTGTTCATTCCGTTATACATATATTTCATACTTGAAAAATATATAAAAATTGAACTTGAGTTAATGATATACATGCTTAGATTTTTAGATGTACATATAGTAATATTAAATCCACAATCAACACTCTTGGCACCAGCAATCAGGAAATCAAAAGATGAATTGCACTGGAAAAATGTACTGTCAGGGACCTCTCCAGATTACTGAGAAGCACTGATGTCAGTCTAGAGACTAAGGTGTGCCTCATCTAAGCCATGGTCTTTGCAATTACTTGCTATGCATCAGAGAGCTTGACAATGACTAAGGATGACAGAAGAATAAATGACTTTAATTTGTGGTGCTGGAGAAGAGCTTGAGCATACTATGGACCGTCAAGAGAATAAACAGATCTGTCTTGGGAGGGTGAAACCAAATTTCTCCCTGGAGGCTAGGATTTTGAAGCTCCATCTCACATACTTTGGGAATGTGGCCAGGATGGACTGATCCTTGTAGAAGGTACCATGCTTTGAAGGGTGGAGGGAGAGTGCAGGAGAGGAAGACCTCATTCGAGATGGATTGATACAGTGACTGCAGCAATAGGGGTAAGTACATCGGAATCCATGAGAGTAGCTCAGAACTGGGCAGGTTTCAAAGCTGTTGTACATAATAGGGTCACTGTGTATCACAGACAACTCCATGGCACATAAAAGCAACAACATATGCAGTTCACTTTGGAAGTTATCTGTTCAGAAATCTGGATTGATGAATATTGTTAGATTGTTTTTATAAACCATCATTCAACAATCATAGTGACCATATGAACAATGGATCTGTACTTCAGCTAACAAATAGAGCAAAACGTTAATGGTAGAATCTAGGTGCCAAGTGGATTGGTGATCATTGTCAATTTCCTTTTACACATTTTTCAAAATGTTCCTCGTGTTGTAGAGGTGAAGGAAACATTAACTAGGAGGTTAAAGGAAGCATAAGTGATTGATAAATCATTGTACTTCTGTTAATATTTTATGTTTGGATGATACCTGTAGGTCAGTAAATGAACTCCTTTTTTTATCTTTTTAATCTTTTTAAAAAAATATTGTGTTTCATTCATGCACAATCTTTGATTTACTTTGTGTTTCATGCTATCATCTATGTTGTATTTGATACAGTTAATTACTATTGATCTATGCCCATTATTACCCTATCTCTTCAAGTCACCATTGAATATTTCCTGTCCCTTCACCACCACCCTCATCCACCCATTGAACTCTGACATTCAAGTGACTTCCACCCTTCCCTTTTTCCACCTTCTTGGTTTTCTCCCCTTCCTTTTTTTGAACATTTTTATACATTTTACTCAGTTATCCTTCTGTTTTTCAAACAAGAGTCTTATGCAGTATCTGTCTTTATGAGACTGAGTTACCTAATTCCACATAATGCTCTATAGTCTCTCTCCTGGTATAGAGTGTTTTACAAAATCACTGTTTCTTAATGTTGCTTAGAATTTCATTGTGTGACTGTACCATAATTTCTCAATCCATTCGTTTATTTCCATTCATATCTCAATTCTCAATGGATTATGCAAAGGCATTTGACTGTGTGGATCATAACAAACTGTGGCTGACTCTGAGAAGAATGGGAATCCCAGAACATTTAATTGTGCTAATACGAAA
>NW_006399787.1:2717350-2748769 GCF_000299155.1 Elephantulus edwardii
ACCCTCTATGAGATGGATTGATTCGGTGACTGGGGTAATTGGGATGGGTGTGTCAGAGGCGGTGCAGTTGGCGCAGGATAGAGCAGGGTTTAGAGCTGTTGTGCATAGGGTCGCTATGAGTCGGAAACGACTTAATGGCACATAACAACAACAATCTCAATTCTAATTTCTTTGGCGTATATTCCTAGCAGTGGAATAGCTGGATCATATGGGATTTCTAGCTTCAGCTTTTTGAGGAAACCCCCAAATTGCCTTCCAGATTGATTGTACCATAGTAAATGCATTTGAAAATTTGAATATTGTTTTCATTATGTTTACTTTCCTTTGCATCTGCTTTGCACCATGGATTTTTTATATTAGCAGTACTTTTAGATTATTCCTGACCAGATCTCTTTTTGAGACTTACTGGAGTTCATTCAGTTATTTTTTAACACCTGATTATAGGAAAGTACCTGGCAATTTTGACACTCACTATTTTACTTGATAATCACAGCTACCCAGTGGGTGTGAGATAATGAAACCTAGCATATTTTTATCCCTACTTTGTGAGTAAAAGGTTATCATTCAGAAGAGCAAGGCAAAGTGATGTTCCTCAAACCAAAACATACTAAAATATAACATCACCGGTATAAAGCTAGGCCTTGTAATTTCCAATTCATCCCTCCTTCCTCCTCACCACTGTTTTTGAAATACATGTCCAGGACCTATGTGTCTAAAAGCAAAGATCCCTAACCTCTCATGGGGCAGAAGCTGTTTAACTTGATCTCTCCTAGGAAGCCTTTGTTTATACTTGTTCACCATTATTAAAATACGCAGTCAATTCTTACAGTATATCATCTAATGTTTTGGATGAGAATGGTGGTACATGAAGGCAAATAGAATTCATTGCTAATGAAAATTCTAGATGTGGTCCAGATATAGTCACTGATGTCTTATTGCAATACTGAATGAGGTTTTTACTTAATGAGCCTTATGTGTAGGGTCAGTGAAAGAGATAAGACCTCCCCCCAATAAGATGGGTTGACATGGTGACTATAGCAATGAGCTTAAGTATATCAGAGATGGTGAGATGGCACAGGATAGGAGAGAAGTCAGATAAGTTGTTCATACGGTCGCTATGATTTGTACCCAACTCAGTGGTACCTAACAGCACCAATAACATTTATATGATTTACTCCACGAAATGCATGGACATGCACAACATGCATTCTAATGATTCCCTCCTATTTAGACTTCTCTTAAAGTACAAACTGGTGAAGTCAAACACTATTCTGTTATTCTAAGAGACCCATATAGTGTGCATGAAGCTTTGCCTGCTTATTTTCTGCTACTGTTCAGCTTGGTTCCCATAAGTGTCTGACATGGTTTGGTTGAAAACAGAGCCCTGTGAAGCTGTTACAGCTGTGTTGGATGGAGTCCGCACGAGTGAAAGACACACAGTCTACCCTTTTGATGATCTCACCCTTCCCCTCCTGGAAATGTGTTTACTCAGGTCCTTTTACCACCTTTCAGCGATTTGTCAGGAAGGTTTGCAGTGGATCTCCTTCCAAATGAAATAGAAATGCATTTTTGAACCCAAATAAACTGCTCCATAACCCTGTTTATTTAACATCTGGGTAGTGCCAAAAATACACACATTTTTAGAAATAAAAAGATACCATACTTTTTCATTTATATGCTCTTTTTAGCCACAAAGCACATAAGACTTCATAACACTGTAAGAACACAACATTTGTAATGTGTTAATAAAATACAAATATGAGATTTTTGTAGTACAAAAAAAAGTATAATTATTAAATATCAAACTCGCTGCTAGGTCAAGTTGATTCTAACTTGAGAGCCAACCTTCCGTGCTGTTTCCAAGGTTGTAAATCACAATGGGAGAAGTCTGCCTGCCTTTCTTTTGGGGAGCCACTCCGGTAAATTTGAACCACCAGAGACAGCGACCTTTTGGTTCACAATACAATTGGGTATGGACACATAGTTTATTCAGTTCTTTTTTCTCTCTCTATTGTTGTTCTTGTTAGGTGCCATCATATCTTAGTAAACTCATAGGCACACTATGAACAACATATAGGAACCTCACCCTATCCTTGCCATCTTCATTGTAAAAAAGAGCAAGGATCGCGTGGGGACCACTGTATCTGACCTTTACCAACTCCACAAAGGAGAATTGTTCCTGTCAATAGCATCAACGACACAAAACCAATTCCCATATCCTCCATGCTCCCACACCTTTTCTTACTCATCGCAACACCAATCTTACTACTTTACTGGTTCTGGAAACAATTGCAGTTGCTCACAGATTGCATGGAACCCTATTAGGGAAACCAAAAGTCTATGATTCAGGATAATAGCAAGATTCACTCATTCACTCAGGACAGCCTTTGAAATGTGCTCACAGGCACCTCAGCCTTGAGATGCTCAGCTTGAGGCCAGTGTTAGAAAGCTCTCAGTTTTGGATGCCATTTATGGCTCTCCCCTCACTCCAACTGTCCAACAAACTTTGGCAAAGGCTCTAAGTTCTGCCTCCACGGGGTAGCATTTCCAAAGTCCACTTCCTCATGCATCAGGTCTCTAGTTCTCTTCTGTGGCTACATGGCTGCTGCTGCTCCCCTAGGTCCCAGTCTCTCTGGCACAAGAATCTCTGACCCTGAAGGATGTACTGCATTCTCTTTATTCTTTCCAGGTAGTGAGGTTCTCACTTTCGGCTACTGGAACCGATCAGTTTAATGATGAGACTAGTTAATCCCTTTGTGGATAGGCCAACATGCTCTTTACTAATATTCCCATTCACCTGTTTGTTGTTGTTGTTGTTTAATGCCGTCGAGTTGTAGACGACTCATAGCAACCCTATGAACAAACAGCCTGAGCACTGTTCGTACATAGTTTCCAGAGGCAAACCATTTTGGAAGTGGATGCCGCTCCTGCTTCCAGGCTTGATTTAGTCGGGAAGCTCCAGCCAACACTGTCCACCATGGGTGCCCATTACCACGATTCCCAGCTTCCTTCGGCTTAAGGCCACCTCCTGGTTCAAACCCTAGGCCCAGGCTGGCTAGCCTCACTCCAGGGACAGAGCAAACCTGCACATCAAACACATTCCCAGAAAAGCAGTCCACTCCAAAGCTTGCCACGATTCCTGCACTCCCCACCACCACGCTCCTGCCTTCTGGCAAGGAGAGCTCCCCACGACCCTGTGAAGGCGCCAGCCAAACCAGGAACCTACATGGCAAAAATAATAACTAAGGAAGCCATCCAAGACCACTCTCAGAATTGCCAACACAAGTGAGCACACGGTTACAGTCACTCACTGTGACAGTTTGCCTGTCGAGGGTCTTTCTCTAACAACCCTCTCCCTTTCCTTGGACAATGTCTTCCTCCAAGAAGAAGATAACGTGCCTAAATTATGTAGGAACAAAGTTTAGCTATGCTTACCACCAAGAGTACTATGGCAGAACTTCTAACTCAAGCTTTTTTGTTCATTTGTCAGTGCATGAGGTATTCACTGTTTTTGCCAGTACCACAATTCAGAGGCACTGATTATTCTTCAGGCTTTCATAGTCACCATCCAGCATTCACATACGCATGACATTCTTGCTCTTCAACATCTTGGAAAAAGTCCTTGACAGCAGATACCTCAATGCAACATATCTTTTTTATTTCTTGACTGCTGGTATGATGAAATAAGGAGATGCATTGCATTAAATCAGCAGTTAGGAACCTTTCCAAGCTGTTGAGGGGTGGTGATGTCAGTTTTAGGAATAAGGAGCGTCTGATTGAGGCCATAGTCTTTACTACCTATGCATCTGAGACCTGGACAATGAATAAGGATGACAGAAAAAGAATTGACTCCTTTGAGCTGTGATGTTGAAGAAGAGCACTGAACACTCCAAGGACGACCAAAAGACCAAATAGATATGTCTTGGAGAAGGTGCAGCCAGAGTGCTCTTTGGAAGCAAGAATGATGAACCTTTGCTTCACATTCTTTGGACATATTGCTAGGAGGTGCTATTTCTTGGAGAGAGACATGATGTTGGGAAGGGTGGAGAGTCGGCGAAAAAGAGGAAGACCCTCAACCTGGTAGATAGACATGGTGATGGCTGCAGTGGGCTCTTGTGTGTCAGGAAGTATAAGGATGGTGCAGGACAGGACTGGGTTCAGCTCTTTTGTTCATATGGTTGCTGTGAGTCTTACTTGATTCAACGGCACTTAACAACAATGAGCTATGATAGGTATCGATTGTGGATTTAAAAGAAAATCATTAAATCTAAAAGCAAAGTAAAATTATTGACAAATTCAGCATTTTATCCATCTACCATGATCTTGACTAGTAGTCCAGTGATAAGGATTTTGCTTTTCTTTATGTTGAAATAGAATCCATGTTGTAAGCAGTAGTCTTTGATCTTCTGCAGTAAAAGCTCCAAGCCTCTTTTACATTCTGCAGTCAAGGTTGTTGTATCATGTGCATAATGCAGGTTATTGATGAGTTTTCCTTCAGTCATTATGCCACATTCTGCTTCACATAGTCCAACTTCTTGAATCATTTCCTCGGCAAACGGGTTTAATAGGTTTGGAGAGGAATAAAAAAAGTATAGATTTTTCATGTACAAAGCAGGACTCTAAGAAGTGTAATCAATGACCCTTTCTAGTTCCGAGTAGCTGCTACTTATTGTATTCAAGAGGCTAGACTATATGAGGAGGAATGTGGCATCAGGATTGGAAGAGACTCATCCACAACCTACATTAGGTGATGACACAACCTTGCTTGCAGAAACTGAGGAGAACCGTCCTGCAGCTTTTGCTGCAGAAGGTCAAGTACTGCAGCCTTCAGTACGTATTGAAGCTTGACATCAACAAGGCAAAGATTCTCACCACAAGGGCAATTGGCAGAACCATGATAGATGGAGAAGAGATTGAAATTGTTAACAATTTCAGCTAGCTCGGTGCCACAATCAACACTTTTGGCATCAGCAGTAAAGAAATCAAAAGATGACTTGCTCTGGGAAAATCTGCTCCCAGGGACTTCTCAAAAGTGCTTCAGTGTCAATCTGGAAATTAAAGTACACCAGATTCAGGCCATGGTCTTTGCAATTACTTGCTAGCATCAAAGAGCTGGACACTGTCCAAAGATGACAGAATTGATGCCTTTGAGTTTTAGTCCTAGACACGAGTATTGTCCATCCATACCATGAACTACCAAGAGAATACACTAGTTTATCTTGGAGAGAGACTGCTTCTTGGAGAAAGGAATTTTAAATATCTGTCTCACATATTTGGGTATGTGGCCAAGAGAGCTCAATCCCGAGCTCAATGCTTGGAAGGGTAGAGAGACAGCACGGGAGAGGAAAACCCTGAGTGAGATGGATTGACACAGTCACTGGGGTAACGAGGGTAGGTGTGTCAGAGACAGTGAGACTAGCTCAGAATAGAGCATAGCTCAGAGCTGTCGTACACAGGGTCACTGTGAGTCATAGGCAACTCAGTTGCACATAAAAACAACAATAATATTATCATACTGTATTTTAGTCTAAAATATAGGAACCACTAAGAAAAATTGAACTGTGATCATTTCACTGTCCAAGTCTTTAGGAGTCTGGATGGTATTGAGGGCTTTTGGAATGATAAAATTAGCACTTGTTCTTTGCCTTGTCAATAGATATCTATATAACTAGTTGTAGAAGCCACAGGGTCTGAAAGACATGCCATCTACATTTCTCGATCATTTGAAAAACTTGATCTGAACTTTATCATAGAGAAAACACTTGAATGAAACAGTGAATTTTTCATCTTGTGTTTTTAATGTAGAAGCTGAGATTGATTTGAGATGGGTTTGGTAGGTTGATGAGATTGTGTCAGATTGTAGCAGTTGAGGAGCAGGCATTTGTTGAAGCCCTTCATATGGGCAAGAAAATGCACTACACTCGTATTGGTTATTCCAAAACACTTAAATTAATGACAAAGTGTCACTGAAGCTATACAATTCATATCATATTTAATCTCCTCTAATAGCATAAACTCATTGACATGGAGTTAGAATGGACTCATAGTTGACCTGCCATTGAGCTTTCTGGAGATTATAAATCTTTCCCGTATACTTTGTCCACTAAAACTGCCCTTGGAAACCTTCTGTTCAGCTCTTTCACTTTGATATTCTTTCCTTTTATTTTGGCTTCTTGATGCTTTTGATGCTCCAGTGCAATCCTTGGAGTCTCTTCAGACATCATTTTTTTTTTTTCTCCTCTGTTTTTATAACGACCTTTTGTTTTCTTCATGAATGTTATCCTTAATATCATCCCGCAACTCATCTCATCTTTCATCATTAGTGCTCAGTACCACAAATCTGTTCTTAAGATGATCATGAAATTCAGGTTGAATTGATTCAAGATCATATCTTGGTTCCTGTGGACTTATCTTCATTTTCTTCAGCCTCAATTTGAACTTGCATATGAGAAATTGATAGTCTGACC
The DNA here is from genome assembly GCF_000299155.1 of Elephantulus edwardii. NCBI lineage: Eukaryota > Metazoa > Chordata > Mammalia > Macroscelidea > Macroscelididae > Elephantulus > Elephantulus edwardii. Next base: position 2,723,818 of record NW_006399787.1, read on the forward strand.
CACACTACACCCCTCTTCTAGTTTTGACTGCTGATATTGAGCTTCTCCAGCGATTTCTTCCGTATATGTACCCAGTCTGATTCCTATGTGGCCCATCAGATGAGATCCATGTGTAAAGTCATCATTTTGGTTCTTTTTAAAGGTATTTACAATGAGAAATCATTGTAAATACAAAATTCAATTGTTATTTCCAATCTCATTTCTATCACCAAACCTGTGATTTCCAACTACTATTTTCTTCACTGTTTCCTACTTTTGCATTCCAGCCACCAATTATCATTAACACCTCTTGATTGCATGTTTGGTCAGTTTTAGGCAGCAAGATTTAGTAAAAATTCTCACTTTCTTCTTCTTTGGCTCTAGATGTAGAAGCGTATATTTGAATAATAGTCATGTAAACAGGTCGTCTTTGTATGCATATGAATATTATCCTGTCACTCACAACATTGTATTTCAGGATAGAACTTGAAATTGACTTTTTTACTATGAATGCTATATCATTCTTCCTCTGTTTTTCATTCCAAGCATAGTATACCATATGATTATCTTATCATGGTGTCCTAAGTTTGTCCATCTCATTTCACTGATCCCTAGTATGTTGATATTCATGTGTTCCACTTTATTTTTAACAATTTCCAGTTTTTCAGCATTCAAGGTACATACATTCCATGTTCCAAATGCTAAACACTATTTGTTATTGATTTTCCTCATTTCAACTGACTTCCAATCTGGACTCTACAACTATAACTACTATAACTATCCTCTTTCTTTAGTGTTCATAGGTTTTTCAAAGGCCTGTTATTTAGGAAGTAGGTGGCCTTTCCTGTTTCCTTGTCTGTCTTAATCAGGGAGCTCCAGAAAAACCTGGCCACTGTGGGTTTGACACACCAGTGGCACAAATTTTAGTATTACAGCAACCCCAATTTCTTACAGTACAGCAAACTGGCAGACAAGTGTTCTACCACTTAGAACAATTGTCTCTCCAAACACAATTAACACCAGACTCTTAGGCAGGGCCCAATCAACTTTTAAATACAAAGGCCTGGCCACCAGATCCTGATCGTGTAAACAAGAGGCTTCCAGCCCACAGCTGATTGTTAACAAAATCAGAAATGGCCAATCACCTTACCCTTGATGGTTAACAAAGCCAAACTTTCAAGTTATAAAAGAACACTTACACTCCAGAATCCAAGTGCTCCAAGCTGGTGACTCACCCTCAGGAAGGGTGGCATACAGTCTATGCTAGGGTTGTGTTCTTTCTCCATACCTATTCAGTCTGTATGCTGAGCAAATTATCCAAGAAGCTGGACTCTCTGGAGTGTGGTGTGAGGATTAGAGGGAGACTCATCAATACCCTGCATTGTGCAGATGGCACAACCTTGCTTGCTGAAAGTGAGAAGGACTTGCGGCATTTGTTGCAGAAAATCCAGGAATGCAGCCTTCCATATAGATTGGATCTCAATGCAAAAAAAAACAAAACACAAAGATTCTTACTACTGAACTAATAGGCAGCATCATGATGGATGGTGAGGAGATTGAAACGGTCAACAGTTTCGACTTGCTTGGATCCACAAGTAACACCCTTGTTACCAGTAGTCAGGAAATAAAGAGACACATTGTACTGGGAAAATTTGCAGTTAGGGATTCTTCCAAAATATTGAGGAGTAATGATGTCTGTTTGAGGACTAAGGTGCCTCTGATTCAGCCCATAGTCTTTCCAATTATTTGTGATGCATCAAAGAGCTGGACAATGAATAAGAATGACTGGAAAATAATTGATGCCTTTGAGCTCTGGTATTGGAGAAGAGCACTGATCATCCCATGGACAGCCAAGAGAACAAAGATGTCTTAGAGAGGGTGCAGCTGGAGTGTTCTTTGGAGGCAAGAATGATGAGGCTTCCCCTCACATACTTTGGGCACATTGCTAGGAGGTACTGTTCCTTGGAGAAGGACATGATGTTGGGAAGGGTGGAGGGTTGGCAAAGGAGAGGAAGACTCTCAACCAGGTGGATTGTCATGGTGACTGCTGCAGTGGGCTCTTGTGTGTCAGGAAGTGTGAGGATTGCACAGGATAGAACAGGGTTCAAATCTTTTGTTCATAGGGTTGCTATGAGTTGTACCCAACTCGATGGCACTTAACAACAACAACAACATAAATTGTTCAAGAGAAGAGTGTTCATCTTTCTTCCTCAGAACTAGGTGGATCCAAACCACCAGAGAGGCATCACTTTGTTAGCATTGCAACTACCTATGGACTAAACCACCAGAACTCCCTTCAAGTTGTCAAGGATTTATTTTACGTGGATTCACAATCATCATTCTTGGTGACAGCAGTCAAGAACTCAAAAAGCATGTTTCACTTGAAATACCTGCTTTCAGGGACCTCTTTGAAGTGCTAAAGAGGAAGTCAGTCGGTTTAAAGACCAAGATGGACCTAATCCGAGTCATATTATTATCGGTCCCTTCCTATATGTGTTAAAGATGGACAGTGAATAAGGAAAACCAAAGAAGTAGTCAATGAGGCCTTTGAATTGTGCTGTTGCTGAAAAATATTTAATAGTCCATGGATGGTCAAAGAACAAACAAGACTATCTTGGAAGAAGTACTCCTAGGCCACTCTTTAGAGACAAGGATGGTGAAACTTTATCTCATATACTTTGTATATTGTGTCAGGAGTGGTTGGTCCTTGAAAAAGACATCGTGCTGAGAAGTGTTAAAAATGAATGAAAGAAGAAAAAAAAACCTCAACAATGTGCATTGACATGTGACTACAACAACGGCCTTGAGCATAGTGGAAATTGCTAGGATGTTGCAGGGTAAGACAAGGTTTGAATCTTAGGGTTGCCAAGAGTTGTAGCCAGCTTGGCAACACCTAACAACAACTATATCAGAAAATATCTAGACCCCTTTCTAAATATGCATCCTTGAATACATGCATCTGAGCACTGTTGAAAATGGAATCTTAATACTTTTGATCCAAAAATAAATCCATTAAGCATATATTTTCAAAATTCTACCTGCTAAGAGTCAATATCTACTCCCATGTGATTAACTGTCTCTGAATACCTGCCGGAGGGTCAGCTGTGAATCCATTCTGACTTGTCGGTACATAACAACAAGAGTCAGTGGGAGCTCTGGTGGCCTAGTGATAAAAAGCTGGAGAACTGATGCCTTTTGGCTGTGGTGCTAGACTGCTAGGAAAACAAACAGATCCATCCTAAAGAGTGTGATACTACGATGCTCCTTGGTTATGAGGAGTCTGAAGCTTTGTCTGACATATTTTAGACATGTTGCAAGGCGGGACCAGTCCTTGGAGAAGGAGATCATGTTTGGGAAGGTGGAGTGATAGCACAAGAGGGGAAGACCCTCAATGAAATGGATTGATTCAGTGACTGGGGTAATAGGGGTAGGTGTGTCAGAGACAGTAAGATTGACACAGAATAGAGCAGAGTTTAGAGCTGTTGTATGTAGGGTCGCTATAAGTCACAGGTGACTGGACAGCACATAACAGCTACAACAATCCTGAAGGTCCACAGTTCAAACACACCAGCTGGAAGGGTTAAGAATTTAGTACTTCACATAAAGCATTCAGTATTACAACATTTGGTTGATATTCAGTCCTTCTTAAGGCTGGTGAAATGAATTTAAAAAAACAAAAAAAAACACAATAATAAAATCTCTACCATTTCTGCATTCAGACTTCCTGTATTCAGGATCAGGTTTTGCCACTACATGGCTGTAAAGAGATTATTTACATTCTCTGGTTCTCATTTGCCTCCTGTGTGTAATGAGGATAACAATAATATCAACTTCATAATATGAGAACGAGTAAATGTTCTTAACATTGAATTACATTTTTATGGTTTAGACTTTTGTTATGCTACTTAATGGATTGAAATTAACAGATGCTTTGCTTTGCCACTGCTTCTGGGCCAATAAAAGGAAGTCCAGTTTTTCTAGTCCCTGAGATTAATTCAGTATTTTACACACATGTATATTGGTCCTTAGTGAGATGAAATCTTAATTATGGATTTTCTTTGTTTTCAAATTTAAAATGAAACTCAGGATCTTGTAACATTTTCCAAAGAGAAATAATCTTTAAAACCTTTTAAGAATGTCTTACTTAGTTCTTGGAGATAAGTGAATTAAGACAATTACAGGCAAGCAATTAACTGTCATTTGCTGGTGCAATTATTGGATTAAACTTGGAGGAGGGGAGAATGAGGAGTAAAAAAATAAATACATGCCAAAAAAATATCACTAATTCAGTTTTAAGAAGCCTGAGATGCTTACAAGCCTGAACTCATAAATTGAGCTATTAACATATGAGTATTGCCAATACCCTAGAACTCTTAGTATTTCTATATACAATTGCTATAAAATAAAGAACAAAAAGTTTCCTTTCATATTTCTTATGTTCTTTTTTCATGTGCATATGTTTCCATAGTAAGTTTAAAGCTCCTGAAAAATAAGACATATGCCTCTTATGTCTTTTTAAAAAAACACAATGTCTATGTTTTTTGTTTCTTTTTCTCATATCTAGTCATATGTTCATTATTAATTGATTAAAATATGCAGCTGAAAAAAAAAAGACATATGCACCAGAAGGTATTTCTGTTTAACGCATTGTCATTGAGCTGGAACCAACTCCCCCCTGACCCTCCAGTGGGTTTTCAGAGGCAGTAAATTGCACAGGAGGACATTCCCCATCTTTCTCCCCTGGAGCAACTAGAACATTCAAACTGCCAAGCTTTATGTGTGCGGCACAATTCCTTTCTTAGCCACTAGGCCACCAGAGTGGTAGTGTGACGCAGGTTTAGAAGCAAAGCAGAAATGAAATATAAACCATAGATAGAATACATAAGAAGAATGTATGAAGATCTGTTAATGAGGACTTGAGGTGGAATAAAAAGTTGCCCTTGTGGCATCATGTTAACGGTTGAGCTTCTCTGTGAAAAGTTGGCAGTACGGATCCACCAACGACTTACAGGGGAAAGATGAGGTTATGTGGCCCGTAAATCTACAGCCTTGAAGCTCAATGAAGGGTCAACATGAGTGAAATAGCCTCAATGACAATGAGTTTTTTGTTTGGGGAAGTATCATTTTTCTTAAGAAAGAAAAGTCATGGTTGACTAATGTTTGACAAGGAGAAGAAATCAGTCAAGTGGGGAATCAACAGCCTCTTTATCAAGTGGTGTTGGTGAATTTGGAAACCATCTGTAGAAAACTCAAGCAAGACCTACATCTTACACTCTACACAAAAACCAAATTAAGGTGAATCAGGAACCTAGAGGTAAAACCAAAGACCATAAACTTCAGCAGAGAAAAGCTTGAAAGAACTCTAGAAGCCTTAATCAACAGTAAAAACAGTCTTCCAAGTATCATAAAAACCCTACAGCTAGGAAAGAATAAAACAGATGAATGGGACCTTCTAAGAATCAAATCCCTATGTATATCAAAGAACTTCTCCAACAGGGTAAAAAGGAAACACACAGACTGGGGAAAAATATTTGACAATGACATATCTGATAAGAGACTCATATCTAAAGTTTATAAAAGATTCTGGCACCTCAACAAGAAAAAGGTAAACAACCCAATCACAACATGGACAAAGCATATGAACAGACACTTCACCGAAGAAGACATTCAGATGGTAAACAAACACATGAAGAAATGTTCAAAATCCCTAGCTCTCAGAGAGATGCAAATAAAAACAGCTTTGAGCTATCATCTCACTCCAGCAACAGTAGCAAAGTTCAACAGAGCAGCAAACAAATAATGCTGGTGAGATCGAACAGTGAAGAACAGTGGAAAGATTGGAACCCTTATTCACTGCTGGTGGGAATGTAAAATGGTGCACCTACTGTGGAAAGGAGTCTGATGATTTCTCAAAAAGTTGGAAATAGAAATAGCAATTGCAATGTTGGGAATATATCCTAAAGAAACCAGAGCTGCCACCCAAACAGCTGTATGCACACCCATGTTTATTCCTGTGTTACTCATAATAGCAAATGGATACAAGCAACTCAAGTTCCCATCAACAAATGAATGGATAGAACACTATGCAGCACTGAAAAGGAACTCATAAAACATTGCACAACTTGGGTGACCCTGGAGGACATTATGCTGAATGAAATACCTCAGTCACAAAATGACAAATACTGCATAACACCACTGTTATAAAACAAGATTGACATGGTGGGCTTTGGGGAAACTACAAAAAGAAGGTATAGATAATGAACAGTGCGTTGGAAGAGATGAATGAAAGAACTGTTTAAGAGGAATATAGATGATTAAGCATTATTTGTATGGCAACAGTCCAGAATGAGAGGTACATTATGAAATGGACTGGGGGCGAGGTAAGGGAGGAAGAGAGGGAAGAAATTGTGCAACAATGAATGAATATCTAAAAAAATAAAATTTTAACGGGGGAGAGGAGGGAAGAAAATGTGCAACAATGATTGAATGAAAATCCAACTTTTTTGTAAACTTCCATTAAAATAAAAAATTTAAAAAAATAAAGAAAAGGGATTTGTCAAGGTTTACTCACACAAAAAGCGTATACTTGAATATATATCTCCAAACAGACAGGGTAAAAAAAAGAACCCTGTGATTTAAAACACTCAGGGAAGAAAGGGTTTTCATGTAAACACGTGGCTGATCAAAAAGTATAAGCAAAAATACTTTCATAGCATGGTAGCTTTATAGTCAGAAAAGATCATTTGCTGATTCTAAAATGAATTTAATGTCCTTAACCAAGGTTCAGAGGATCACTACCATGCAAGAAAAATTAATGGGATGAGAAAGGAAAATAAAGTTTTAAAACTACAAACCTATTAGAATCTGTGTTTATGAAGAGGATTTTATTCAGTGTATAAAATTTTGCTTTTAAAATCATGAGGGCATTGCTATGTATTTTATTATTCATGGGTCAATATAACTAGATAAAAATCTATATTTTTATTACTTAAATGAATAAAGCATATATGGTGATTAAAACTCTTGGCTTTCCCAAACCTGCATGTTATGGCCTATAATATAACACATTTTTTTTTGTTTTTTTTTTTCTATAATTATATTTTATTAATTTTCATAAACATTTACAGAGATTTTGGGTTTCCATTCATTCATTGTTAACACATTCATTTTGATGACTCTTTCCTACATATGAGAAAAAAAAGTAAAAAAGCCATTTAAAATAGATGTCAATTTATCACATGTTGAAAGAAGACTAACAGTAGTAGAAATGCTTAGCAGAAAGAACAAAATTACTAAATCCTTGAAAATGGGTTAATAAAGAAGAATTATGAACTTGGAAACAGTATGTATGGTGTCTCATTTCAAAATGGCAAAGTAAAGGTATTTCTGCCTTCTCTCAAAAACACGTACAAAAATAAGACCATGAAGAAATGGAAACACTGATTTCCATGTTGGCAAACTAGAAGACATCTATGACTCCAAACTGCAGAGCAGTGAAAGAAAAATGTCTAAATGACTCAGAAGAGAGGAAGGTAAAACCCAAGCACCTGCAGAAAGGGATGGCAAATTGGAGAGCAAATGGATTCACCCTGGAGAGGAACTCCAGGGAGGCTAGTGCGTTAGATGCACCAATTACTGCATAAGGAGGAGGTGGATATGGAGAAATTGAAAGTTACAGTAAGAAGGCAGACTTACAAGACTCTCCCCATCCCGAACTTACTCAAGGCCTGCAGGAGACAAGAAATTACAGGCGGAGAAGTTACATCAGAAAATGTCAGGGCTGAAGGCGCCAGGCAAAGAGAAGCTTTGGAGTGAGAAAGGGATTTAAAATAGGAAGGTTAGGTACAATTGGACATTTTAAATAATGAGAACAGTTCTCAGCCCTATCAAAACCCAGAAAAGCCAAACTCCCTCATATTTGCGTAATAAGTTAGGACATAAAAAGTCTTTTGACCCCTTGTTATCCCTACAACACAATTATGTAATTCCCAGAGTAGGTATTAATTGTAATCATTAGTCTGTTGCTGTATAATTTGTTGGTCGTTATAAACCGGCTCTGACTCAGACCAAAAGACCCGGTGTTCAACTGAACTAAATCCTGCCCGATCCTCTCCATCCTCACAGTCTGGGCTGGGCCTCAGCCCCTGGTGCAGTCAGTCACTGTTACTCCAGATCATCTAGGGCCTCCCTCTTCACTGGTGCTCTTCTTTCCCAAGCGTGATGTCCTTCTGCAGGGGCTGGTGGCCCTTCCTCACCACAAGCCCAAAGTATTACGAGACGAAGTTTCACCGTCCTGGTTTCTAAGAAATACACTGGCTTCACTTCTTTCAGCACAGAGTTGTTCTTTTCACAGTCTGTGTACTCCTAATGGACTCTGAGCCCAGGGAGCCCTGGAGCCCTAGTAGACAGGGAGTTGTGCTGCTAATCCAAATGTAGTTAATCTAACGGTGGCTCCATGGGAGAAAGGTGGGCAGTCTTCTCTCAGATTCACAGTCTCTGAAACCCAGTGGAGGGTCAGCTCCAACAGACTTGAATTTGGATCTTGTTTTAAACTTAAACCGGTGGAAGTTGTTATCTCACTTGCAGGAAATCTAGTACAGCTGATAGACCTCTTCTGTCTTGTACTCCGAACTTTTGAAGCATATGACCTGCAAGGTTCTCATATCAGCAACCAGGATGGAGGATGGAGCACACAAGTCCATTCCTTGAACTCATAGCCTATTTAGATTCCTTATTGACCACGGTGGAAATTGAGAGAATGGGACAGGGTAGGGCAAGGTTCTGATCTTTTCTTCAGAGGAAAGCTGTGAGTTATAGTCAGCAGCACTTAACAGCTGAGGGTACCTCACTTGCAATCACAGACCAGTGATCAGAACCGCTCGGGAAACCTACAGAACAGAGCACTAAGTTGTACCATCTATGGAGTCTTGTTGAGTTGTTTTGTTTGTGTGTTTTGTTTTCTTTTTTACATGAAAATAAAATTACATTTTAAATCCATAAAGTAATACTGACTTCCTGCCTCCTATATAAGTTTACTCTAGCCAATACTAAGAATACAGAGGCATGTACGATATAGTTTCTGGTCTCCTGGTTACTCTAACATTTAATCTTTTGTTTCACACTGCCTTTGGAGTAATTCTTAGATCGTTTCCTTTCAATATTTTTGTTGGTAATGACCACGTAATCAGTGACCAGATGATAATCAAAGACTGTAAAAGAAGTTACTGTCTTGTTCTCATAGGATCTTGTATCCATGTTGCAAATGTCCCATTTTGGGATTTCCCCCACCCCCAGACCTTTTGCAAACTGTTCTTCCTTTCCCCTTTAATGAAAATAATTAAGAATTCTTTTCTTATAAGACCTTTAATACCTCGTAGATAAGTAACTGCAAATTCATCTATTTCACAGTCCTACCTTGTGGTTTATTTCTGGTGTTCACTGAAGCGGGTTTGTAAATTAATATTAATATGAGATGCTCTATAAAAAGTTTCCTAGTATATCAGGTGAAAGCAATTACCCAGGAAGCTTTTTCATATTTGAATCAGTCTTGCAAATACATTGCATAGAGTTTTTGAAAGGAAAGATCTTTTGTAATTTAAAAAAAGAATACATTTGATTTAGAAGTACTCTTTTAGCTATTCTTATTTACTCTAAATCTACAGCTAATGCTAGTGGAAGATCTAATTTTTAGTATTTGGATCCTGAGAATACTAATCAATTTTTCATAATGTTTGGTTTCCTTCTGTTTGGTTTTTCAGAGTACCCGAGTGGCCTTGGACCATCTGGAGTCTGTGCCAGAGAAACTGAACCTACTAGAAGATTCCAGAGACTTCAGAGTGAGGAAGAATTGGCTTGTCTTTTTCAGTATATTTATCTGACTAACAGCATTTGGCATCTTCCTGATGTGCAAAAAAAAAAAAAAAATAATGGCAGGGAGAGAGGAAGGACCCAAAAGAAAAAAATTGGGACTTCCACCACTCCCTCTTGTCAGAGTTCACTGACATGTGTGAAGTCAGCATTGAAATGAATGGAATTAATCTGTTCGCACAACAGACATTACTAGAGGATTTTGTACCCCTACTGCACATGCATTTGGCCACTCCCAGCTTTAACTATACTTTAGAAAGATCACAGAATTAAAGAAAGTTACAGATTATGTTGACAACAGATCATATTTTCTAGTAGCAATTTTAACTTAGGAACCTGGCTTCATTTTTAATTGCAGATTGCTAGGATACTATTTGTTTTTGAGATATAAGAGTTCACAAACTATCCCTATAGAACATATTCCTCTCCACATAGGGTGTAATTTATCATACCCTATACCATTTCATGATAGAGTTCTAACCACAAGACATTTTATTATTCAGTTGATTACATGTGGAGGTTTACCCGTGTAATTTGAAGAAGTTCCTCACAGAGAAGAAATGCAAAGCAGTAATAAGCCTGCTGCTCAGTCCTGTCGGATAAAAGCTGCAAAAAAAGAATATCTTCACATGGCCTCTTAGTGCTTTCAGTGTACAATGTAATATAATGTATTGAATCAGGAAAATGTAATTTCTTGATTCTGTATGGGTGGAGCTACAGGTGGTAAAAAGTTGTCTTTTTGGAAACCATGTAATTGCTTATTTCACATTGCTTTTGAGGTACCATTTATGTTTAAGTTCTCTTTTAAATCTAGTATATGGTGTAAGGATATGGTGTATAAGAACTATAACGTGATCATGTCCTATGGGTTTATTGGACAAATTGATATGATGTGGCCCTTGAAGGTCTACACTATCTTAAGATAATCTTTCATGGAACATCGTCTGGTATTTCATTAATGGAATATTCTTTTCAGTGAGATCCGTGAATGCATACATAGACACATCCAGCATTCTAGGCAAGCACAAAGAAACCAACACCAAGTGCTCTTTTACTATTTTCTTCTTTCTCATTGATTTGATTATATAGTAACAGTCTAATTCCTTAGCAAGAGATTATGAAAAAGAAGTATAAGTAGCTATAATTTCTACTTATCCTTTTTCAATCCAGTGTGCAGAGTAGCAATACGTTAAATTAAATTCTTTCATCTTTTTTTCACTAAAGCTAACAAAAGTCATCTAAGTGAATGATGGGCAGGCAAGCAAAGGTACTAGAAACAGGTGGCCCTAGGCCCTGACAAACAGATGCCTGCCTTATACAAACACAAAACATCAAGTTTAACCTCCAGTGACGGGTCACTTTTTACCAGCGTTCTGTATGGGGCAGAATATTCAGATGGACTCTTCAAAATTTGTATTCTCTGCTACTGCAAAGATTAATTTAATTCTTGTATCATATAGGCAAGAGACTATTTATAAGACTGATTTATATGTGCACATACAACCAGACAGGCCTTATATAATGATATTCTAGACAGAATAATTTTTAAGATTCAGACCTATATCCCTTTCAATAGTAGTCATTAAAATAGAAAGTTAATTCAATTTGAAAAGGAAAAGGGAGTAATTAACCAATATTACATATGTGCTATGTGACATGTTATAATTCTGTATTTTATATTTTTTTCTTGATTTTCGAAGTAAAACTGTCCTTAGATAGTTATTACTTATCCCATTTTACAGGCAAAAAATTGAGGCTTACTGTGCATAATAAATTAGTATGGGATCTAATGCTGCCTGTAGCTTGAAACCCGCTCTCTATATGTACTCTATCTCTATAAATAAAAAGAGCTCACTTAAATCAATTTAGACATAACCAGAAAGCCTTTAAAGGAAAATATGTAAGGTCTTTAGTAGATATATAGCAGGATTTAGTGGGATATATTCAAACCCCTAAGACAAAACTTTCTAACAGAGCTCCTGGTGCCTTAGGCCGCAGGGAGCTGCACTGCTACCCAAAGGTGGTGCCTCTGGTGGTTCAAATCCACATGTGGCCGCTCAGGAAAAAGATGGCAGTCTCCTCTCCTGTAACTTACAGCTTCCAAAAACCCACTGGAGGACCCACGATGAGTTGGTTCCAACTCGACAGCAATGAGAGTTTGAGAAAACTTTCTAAACTTTAGTGTACAACAGTATGAAATATACAACAGATGCAGTATAAAAGAGCAAAACAATATAAAAGAACAAAAAGTTTCAAGTCCTATATTCTGGTCAAAGCTCATATACCAGAAAAATCACTTAATATTTCAGAAGCAATTTCTTCTTCCATAAAAATGAGGGCATTGAACAATGTTATCACTGTGTGGTTCCTTCTCACTGGCATCAATAGTATGTATATTAAAAATATATTTCACATACTGATAAAACCATAGCCTATGGCTATTTGTGTCAGTGTGAACCTGATCCTTTCAGATAGCCTTGATTTTGACCTTTTAAATGTGGTCTTATTCTGGCTTAGGGGTGGGTTGTTTTGGAGTTTTTGTTTCTTTTCTTTTTTTTTTTTTTTCAGTCTCATTTTAAAAGGAGTCACCCAGCCATCCAGCCTTACATATAAACATATATATGGTACAGTGGAAAGGAAATAATGTTGGATTCTAAACTCAAACTGCCCCAAATTGCGTAGCTTTGGACAAATCATTTTTTTACATCCATAGGCTTTAGCTTTGTTCTAAAAATAAGTCCTATAGACTTCCGATACCCCTTCCAGCAGGATCATTCAGTGAGTTTAAGGTTACTTGGAATTGTTGAGATGACTAAACCCTGTGCTTGATTCATCTCACGTACTAAAGGCAGTCATCTTGATTGCATTCTGATGTTTCCATAATTTGTTAATAGAAATGTCAAATATATTGGCTGTAGTGACCAATTGCTGTGTCCCAACCTCACCAAAGAAAGGCAAAGGGGGAGAGGGGGAAAGCAAGAAGTGCTTTTGAGAGCCTTGCATTCTAAAAGTTTCCTACATCAACTTGATTACGTGAACTGAATCGTTTTATCCTAATGAGGGAAAGATGAGCTAGGCTTAAGCTTAAAAATACATGTGATGTAGTAGTTAAAAGGTAGAGTGTTATTCCATGATTAGTGAAGCAAAAGGGCTCCAATTTCAAAGGTAACAAGGAAAATATTTTGTATTCTCCACGGGGCCATAGGCAGCATCCAAAAGTGGCATCATACCTTTGGACAACTCATTGTTATGGGAACCTTATTCCCTTCAACTGAAGGTGTCAGTCATTTGAGTCTGGCTGGAGACTAGTCTTGAAAAGAATGCAAATATGTGCGACCTCATTTTTATTTGAATAGTAACTTCCAAAAAGACCATTTTCTTTTACCTTGGAGGGCTGTGATTCCCCTATATACCTATCTAAATGTCTGTAATTATTTATTATCTCCATATCAATACTTTTTTTGCATTCTAGCGTCAAGTACTGATTTTCCTTTCATCCACGAGTTGAGTCCTTTTGTTGTTTTTTTACAGGATTCCTGTGGTTTATCCCAGAGGACTGATGGGAGATATTCTAAATACAAAGTGCCAAGAGATTCTCTTCAGCTGCACCGAGATGACGCCAAGTACAGAATCAAAAGCTTCAAAGTAATGTCCTTTATGTGCGTTTTCAGTCTTTGAACAATGTCCACATTTACGGCCACAACCTCCTGTAAAGCATCCCCTTCAATGTGCATGTAAGGGCCCTTGGGAAGAGAAAAGATCATTTTCTTAAAAGTATAATTTTATAAAAGTATCATTTCAGTCTTTGGGGAATAGAGAAGGAAAAGTTAAAGACTGGGCTTTTCTTGAGAACTAAGTGTTAAGTTTATGACTTGTTTCATAAATAGTTTGTGGACATTGAAGAGGAGCTCTGGTGGCCAGCTGTGTAGAGTTAGACTTCTAACCCAAAGGCAGCTGGTTCAAATCCACCAGCTGCTCCAAGGGAGAAAGATGGGTAATGTCTTCCAGTGCAATTTACAGCTTCTGAAAACAGCTGGAGGTTCAATTCTGACTTCATGGCACATAACAGCCATAACAAGGACATTGCTGTCACTTAAGAAATTCTAAGCAAGGAAACTTCAGATCATTTGATTGGTCAAAATTGTAATGTAGATGTATTCTCTTTTCTGTGTACAACTTCAGGTACTTCCCACAGTAAAATCTCTACTAAAGGAAGTCACATATTTTTAAAAACATCTATTTCTATTGATTTGATTCTAAGTCATAGAAGGCCCTCATAAATATTAAAGTAGAACTGTGCTCCAGAGGGTTTTCAGTAGCCAATTGTTTTCTAAGTAGATTTCCAAGCCTATTTTCCATGACACTTCTGAGTAAACTCTTACCTATCAACTTTGACGTAGCAGCCAAGCATGTTAAACTTTTGCTCTCGCAAGGGATTCTAAAACCACCTCTGCTCTTTGGAAAGTCTTGGTATCTTTGGCCATTCTTTTACTGAGCATCTGGACTCCATGCTTAGAGTTTTTGACCCATCGAGTTGAGTTCAGCTCCTTGTGACCCAGTCAACAACGGATCTGAACCCTGGCCTGTTCTGAGCCATCCTCGTTACCTGACACCCTTGAGCCCATTGTTGCACTCACTGTGTCTGTCCTGGTCTTTGAATGTCTGCTTCTCTTTCCCAGACCCTACACCTTCCTAGTGAATAGCCTCTTTCAGTAATATACCCAAAGCATGTGAGAACAAGTTTCTCTGTCCTTGATGCTAAGTATCTTTTTGACTGTGAATTCCTTCCATCATGTTGTGATGCTTCCTGGATCATTAAAGATTTTTTCCATCGTATCTTTCAGTATTCCAACTCAAGGCTTGAAGTTGTTTTTCATTCAGTTCTTCCAGTTTGAGAAATGGCAAGCACGTTCTTTCCTCTTTATTCACCAAATTCCAGCTCTTTCCATATTCAATTATACTATTTTGCTTTATCTTCTGTGGCTGTCCTTTGAAATCTTCTATTCATCTCTTTTACTTTGTTATTCCTCCCCTTTGTAGTGGTTTCTTGATGCTCTAGTGCAATTTTCAGAGTCTCTTCTGATAGCCATTCTGGTCTTTTCTTCCTGCTCTGGCTTTGTCACGACATTTTGTTCTCTTTATGTATAGTATCTTTGATGTCTTCCCATAACTCATTCGGTTCTAGTCTAAGATAAATAGCAAGAAAGTCTTGGAAGTTTGGGGGGAAAAAATAATGGTGTTTTCAGTTCCTTTTCATAGTGAGCCTGAGTATGCTAGAACAAAACACTTGCCAGTACTTGACATTCCTATGCCGTCCTGAAAATGTTCACTACATCGCTGCTATATTTTAATCCTTGGTATAGGGCACTGTGCTAATCCATCTTGTTAAAGGTCTTCTTCTTTTTCACCCTATACCAAGCATATTACCCTGTAGAGACTGGCAGCCCCTTTTGACAACATACCCAAAGTCTGTAAGACGAAGTCCAGACATCTTTACTTTCAAAGAACATTCTGCCCGCCCTTATTCCAATGATCCAGTTCACAGAAGGTCATGCATTTGCCACAGAACTGGACACTATTTTGTTCCCTCACACACGGGATCACCCTTGAGTTAGGGCTGATTCAGTGAAAGCTAACAATAATAACAATAGTATTCTAACATTCTCTTCGAGCCTCATATCCCCAAGCCTTAATTCTCTACCATTTAAATGAGTGCCACTCACTTTAAATAAAAGTTAAAATTGTTGTTGTTGTTGTTGTTGTTGTTGTTGTTGTTGTTAGTGTCATTAAGGACAACTCATACTGACTCAGTGAACAACAGATTTGAACCCTGCCCTATTCTGTGCCATTCTCACAATCTCTGAAACACTCAAGCCCATTGCTACAGTCAACTGTCAATCCACCTGGCTGAGGGTCTTCCTCTCTTTTGCCATCTCTTCACTTTTCCAAGCATGATGTCCCTCTCCAGGGAATAACCTCTCCTAACAACATGGCCAAAGTATTTGAGATGAAACCTTATCATCTTTACCTCCAAGGAGTACACTGGCTGCACCTTCACCAAAACATATATGGGATATTCAGTATTTTTCTCCAATACCACAGTTCAAAGGCATCAATTCTTTAGTGATCAACAATTAGCTTATAATAATTGAACATATCTTACAGTGAACCACTTTAAAGTAATTCCACATATCACGTTAGAGTTGGCACCATTATTTTTCTTCTTTTATTAGTGAAGAAATTCAAGTCATAGAACAATGAAACTATGAATCAAGGTCAAAATCTAAATTTATTTTCATTCACAAAGTTCTTTCCATTGTTATCACAGTGTAAATTAAGACCTCATATCTGAATTTTTCTAGAAATCACCAAATAGAGGGCATTTTTAATATGTAAGCCAGATTTCTCCAAAAAAGTCAACACTTGCGTTTTAGTCCCACCAAAGTAAAAATGCAAATGAAAGATTGAAAATAAGAGCTTTAAACGGTTTCAAAAAGATACAGTGGTGATCTGCAAAAACAAAGGCAGCATATTAATACAGAATAACCCAGATGTCTTGTCCATGTCAACAGGCAAGGAGCTCTGGTGACAGAGTAATTTAAGTGCTGCTCTAACCAAAAGATCATCAGTTGAAATCCACTGACCTTTCTGTGGGAGAAAGAGGAGGAAGTCTCCTCTATTAACACTTCAGAAACCACTGGAAGGTCACACAGAGTTAGAACTGACTCAGCGGGGGTGGTTTCTGGGAGAGAAAAAGGCAATGGTGCTCCATTCAAAATGATACCTGAATAATATTCAGAGCATTGTCTTCTAAAAATTCCAACAAGACAAATGAAGACCGCTGTTTTAACCTTGAGTTCAATTCTGATCGATGGAAACCTCTCAAGTTCCCCAGGCTGTAAGTCTTTATAGGAAGACACTGCCACACCTTTCTGTCACAGAGCTCATGATGAATTACAACCACTGATCTTTTAATTAGTAACCCAACCTGTAAGGCATTATGCCATCCTAAACCCCATGTGTAGGAAATTTGATGGCTATGCAACATATGAGCTCTGATGGCCTAATGATAAGAAGTTGTGCTGCAGTCATAAAGGCATGCAGTTCAAAGCCACCATCTGCTCTGTGGGAGAAGGATGGGCAGTCTTCTCCAGTGTTATTAACTGCCTCTGAAAAATCACCGGAAGGTCAGCTGTGTGTTGGTTCCCCTCAACAGTACACAACAAACACCTGCAGCATACGTAGACGCTGCCTTTTTTTCAGCTGACTGGGATTTAACCAAGCCGAAGGCCTGTGCCCAACATTATTTATCAGTAAATTTAGGTTTGGCTTCGGATAAATCAGTACTATCTAGTGACACCAAATTGCTGTAAATTAATATGATTTTCCTAACAGCATGTGGCAGTGATCTGTGAATGTTTAACATGGTCAACAAATTATTTCATTGTATTTCTCTTTAAAAGGACATCTAGAGTTGATGAGGAAATCAGGCCTAGTTCAAAATTATTACCAACTCTCGGTAAAATGAGAAATAGCTTTGAAAACAGACAATGCAAGTGTAAGAAGGGGCCAAAAGCACTTTTTATGATGACAGTGCTCTACGTTGATACTATCTAATAGATTTTAGAGCTGCTTTCTTTACAAAAATTGATGCCAAAAATAATTACTCAATTTGAAACATTTCCAGAAGTAGCATATGGTCAAGAACTAATGATACTTCATGGAAGAAATGCAGACTTCACTGGAGACGTTGGCAAAAAAAAAAAAAAAGTCTTCTGGAGTTGACAGAATACCAGTTGACATATTTCAACATATTTTAGCCCTTGCCGCACTCATTCATTGATGCAAGAAACATAAACAGTCTTCCCAGTATCCTGGAAAACCTACAACCAGGAGAAGATAACGTAGATGAATGGGATCTTCTAAGACTCAAATCCCTATGCACATCCAAAAACTTCTCCAACAGGGTAAAAAGGGAGGCCACTGACTGGGAAAAAGTTTTCGGTAATAACATATCAGATAAGGGACTTATATCCAGAATTTATGAAATACTTGAGCACCACAACAAGATAAAGGTAAAGAATCCAATAGAAGAATGGGCACAGGATATGAACAGGCACTTCACCGAAGACGACATTCAGATGGCTAACAAGCACATGAAGAAATGCTCAAAATCCCTAGCCCTAAGAGAGATGCAAATTAAAACAACTATGAGATATCATCTCACCCCAGTCAAAATAGCAAAATTTAACAGAACAGCAAGCAATAAGTGCTGGCGAGGTTGTGGGGAAACTGAAACCCTTATTCACTGTTGGTGGGAGTGTAAAATGGTGCAACCCCTGTGGAAAGCGGTATGGCGCTTTCTCAAAAAGTTGCAAATAGAGATACCATTTGACCTCGCAATACCACTACTGGGAATATACCCAGAAGAGACCATAACTGACACCCAAGCAGAGATATGCACACCCATGTTTATTGCAGCTTTGTTCACAATAGCAAGGAGTTGGAAACAACCTAAGTGCCCATCAACAAACGAATGGCTAGAGAAGTTGTGGTATATTCGCACAATGGAATACTCTGCTGCATTAAAAAACAAGGAACTCATGCAATATTACTCAAAATGGTTGACTCTGGAGAACATTATGCTGAGTGAAATGTCCCAGTCACAAAGGGACAAATATTGCATGGTGCCACTGTTGTAGAATGGGACTATCCTTGGGGTTGGGGAGAGACTGAGTAAGATGGGTTCAATAATGTATGCTGCTCTGAAACAGAGAAGGAAGAAAAGTGTTTAAAAGAGATATGTGATTAGGTATTTCGGTCATGACAGGAGTCTAGAGCGATGGCTACATAGTGGAGTGGACCTGGGGGAGGGTTTGTAAAATAATGAAAGAATCTTTTCTTTTACTTTTCCAAGAGGGTAATGTCTGGTGGAGGGGAGCCTTGGGAGGGGACAAATCTACAACAGTGAATGAATGGAAATCCAAAGCCTCTGTAAATTTTCACTGAAATTAATAACAAATTTAAATTTAAAAAAAGAATTAAGTTAAAGTAAGGATGGCAATGGAACCACCTGTAACTTGATTTGTGCCACTATTAGAACCTCTACTCAGAATATTATTGCTTTTCAATTTTTGACTCATGCACTTTTAACTTGTTAGTTAAACTTGTATCTTCTAGGCTGCAACATTTCCATGATACATCTTCAAGGATATGAACATGTACGGCTAAGCACAATTTATAACAGTGCATCTAAATTCCAAAATCAATCTCCATAATAGTCTATGTGTTTCCTACTGCCAAAGGGGCCCTTTAGAGTAGTGAGAGAAAACATTGACCCTGAAACCCACAGCGTCACTTTCCAGCAGGAAGTAGCTAAGAGAATACACCATCCCCTTTTCCTTATGAATCGGGGTGAAGTCTCTCTCAGGGAGGAGTGATAGGGAATGGCAAGGGACACACTGACAAAGGAGATTAATCAGAACTGGCTTTGACAAGCACTGTGGCAATTGGACAATTAAAACAGACATTGGGGTGGGGGGAAAGAAGAACAAACTGGGGAGGAGGGTGGAGAAAACAGTGCAACAATGAATGAATGAAAACCCGAAATCTCTGCAAATGTTCATTAAAACTAATAAAATTTAATAATAAAAAACAAAACAAAACAAAACAAAAAAAAACCAACCAGCTACCTGGCCAGCTGACTAGGAAAGATCCATAGTTGGGCTTATTAAATATATTTAAATACAAACAAACAAAAACCCAATAGTGATCCAACAGAATTCAGAAATTACTAAACAATATCATTACCTAGGAAGGGAATGGTTGTAAATACAAGTTGAATTCAGAAAAGGCTGTCGAATAAGGGCTATTATTGTTAATATTAGATGAATTTTGGCTGAAAGCAAAGAATACCAGAATGGTGTTTTAGTGGCTATGCAAATGGATTCAGTTGTGGGGATCTTCGTAAATTTTGGACAATATTCAGAAGAATGAGACCTCCACAATACTTTATTGTGCTCATGTGAAACTTGTACATGGACCGAGAAGCCATCATTTGAACAGAACAACAAAATACTGTAAGTTTTAAAATCAGGACAGCTATATGTCAGGGTTATATCCTCTCACAATGCCTATCCAGTCTGTATGTTGAACAAATAATCTAAGAAGACAGCCTCACTATATGAGGAGAAGTCATCAATAACTTATAATATGCAAATGATTCAACCTTGCTTGAGGAAAGTGAAGGGAACTTGAAGATTTTACTAAAGAAGATCAAAGAGCATACTCTTCAGTATGGAAAATCTCAACATAAAGAAAGTAAAAAATTCTCCTAATTGCACCCATAAACAACATCATGATAAGCAGATAAAGACTGAAGTTGTCAATGATTCCATTTTACTTAGACCTACAATCCACACACGTGAACATAGCAATCGAGAAAACATACTGAATTGCGATAATCTAGTGCTCAGAACCCTCTTTAGAGTGCTAAAGCATAAGTGTCTCACTCTGAAGACTAAATTGTGCATGACTCGAGCTTTGGCATTTTCATTTCCTTCATATCCATGTGTGAGAGTTGGACAGTGGATGAGGCAGGCCCAAGAATTGATGCCTTTGAGCTGTAGTGGTGGCAAAGAAGTCTTTGCCCGAGTCCTCCTTAGAAGCAAGGAGACTAAGACTTTGTCTT
This sequence comes from Elephantulus edwardii, assembly GCF_000299155.1. Taxonomy (NCBI): domain Eukaryota; kingdom Metazoa; phylum Chordata; class Mammalia; order Macroscelidea; family Macroscelididae; genus Elephantulus; species Elephantulus edwardii. The sequence continues at coordinate 2,744,354 of NW_006399787.1, forward strand.
ATACTTTGAACATGTTACCAAGAGGCACAAGTCTTTTGTAAAGGAAACAGTACTTGGAGAAGTAGAGAGTTAGTGAAAGACGAGAAAACCCTCAATGAGTTAACACAATGACTACATCAACAGGTGTGAGCACAGCCGAGGTGGTGAGGAGTGCCAAGGACAGGGCAGGCTTTCGTTCTGTTGGACCTAAGGGTGTCTGTGGGTCTGATTTGACTCAATGGCAGCTCATAATAACAAGAAGTATTTCTAATCTCTGATCCACTTTAGGGGCAAATACTAAGCCTCATCACTATATGTAGCAAATATCTGACTTTAAATGAAGTATTACGCAAAATTGGTGAATATCATCACCTCCTTTTAAGCCACTGGAGAGGAAAATGTGAGGTCGTATTTTGCCAAATACAGATAACAATGACCTTTAGCTCATAGGACTTTTAGAAAACTAAGTTATTAAGACTGAGAAGCTACGCATCTTCAAAAGAACAATGAGCCCAGACTAGTAGCAAGACATTAGCAATTTCTTAGCTGCTTGGATAATCAGAAAAGAGGGACATCATGCTGGGTAAAGTGGAGGGACAGCGCAGGAGGGGAAGACCCTCTATGAGGTGGATTGATTCAGTGACTGGGGTACTCAGGATGGGTGTGTCAGAGGCAATGCAATTGGCACAGGATAGAGCAGGGTTTAGGGCTGTTGTACATAGGATCACTAGGAGTCGCAAGGGACTCGATGGCACATAGCAACAACAACCTTACTTAATCATCCACTTTCTGAAGCCACAGAGGCATCAAGGCTTTTCCTTCAAGCAGGACCACGCCTATTCAGCACCCTTCGTCTTGGAAGGCCTTAAATCAGCAGCTGCTGCCTTATCCCACATGTTGCTAGGGCAGGGAATCAAAGGAAACCATGCAAGGACTTGAGTTCATTGGTATAGATCGCAGTTTAATTCTGCAAATAAGCACTATTGTTATTGTTAGGTGTTGTCGAGTCAAATAGTGGCTTATAAGAGACCCTGTGAACAATAGACCTGAATCCTGGCCTGGCCTGTGCCATCCTCATCATGTCTGATAAGGTTAAGCCCATTGCTGCACTCAGCGTGTCAGTCCATCTTTTGCAGGTCTGCCTCTCTTTGGCTGATTGCCCCACTTTTCTAAGCATGGTACACCCCTTCCAAGGAAAAGCTTCTCCTAACCACAGTATCACAAAGCATTTTACCTGCCTGTTGGTGTGGGTGACATATAAACATCCAAGTGACATAGTCTTCAAATGTAGAATCTGGCTCTCTTAATCCTAATAAATAACCTTTGCATGGTTTATTTCATCAATAAACCAAACCCAAACCCCCCAGCCTTGGAGATGAGTAGCACTGCTGGTAACCCTCCAGCCAGTTACTCAAGGTAGAAATCTTCATGGGCGAAGACTGTCCAACTCTCTCCCATGAAGCAGCTGGTGCATTTGAACCATTCACTGTTAGGTTAACCGCACATGCACCAGACTACACCACAGGGCACCATTTACCGATACAAGAGGTCAGCTGACTATTGCTCACTGGCCCACATCTAGCCTGCAGCTTGTTTTTGTGTATATAACTAAGGTGCACCTGATGCAGGCCATGGGCTTTGCAATTACTTGCTATGCTTTAGAGAGTTGGACAATGACTAGGGAGGATAGAAGGAGAGTTGATGCCTTTGAGCTGTGATGCTGGAGAAGAATATTGAGGGTACCATGGACTGCTAGGAAAACAAAGAGATTCATCCTAGAGAGGGTGAGACCAGGCTGCTCCTTGGAGGCAAGGATTCTGAAGCTTCGTCTGACATACTTTGGACATGTTGCAAGGAGGGACCAGTTCTTGGAGAGGGACGTCATGCTTGGGAGGGTGGAGGGACAACGCAGGAGAGGGTGACCCTTGATGAGATGGATTTATTCTGTCACTGGGGTAATGGGGGTAGGCGTGTCAGAGACAGTGAGATTGGCAAGGGATAGAGCAGGGTTAAGGTTGTACATAGGGTCGCTATGTGTTGTAGGTGACTTGATGGCAGAAAACAACAACAACCTTGTGGCGACACGGTCACACTTAATTCATTCACTCATTGGCTATGCCTTCCCACTCAACTCGTGATGGAGATAATATGCCTTGAAAGCCTAAAATCCTTGATTTGGTTATTTATGGGGGCAGGGGGATGTACCAACCCCTGGTGTGAGGGGAAATATTACAATGTACTCCTTCCTTCACAAAAAAATATTTCCTGACCTACATTGATGATATAAATACTTACTGCCCAAACTCTTTTGAAAAATCGGTGCTTATGCACTCAATCAACAAATATTTACGAAGTGTCTGCACTGTGCTAAGATCCTTCTAGGCATGTGAGGTTAACATCAGTAAACTCAACAGCTAAAAAGAAAAAAAAAATCCCATGCCTTTTTTGCTCACCTGTCCTAGTAGACAAATATGCATGTTTGTTGTTGATTTTAACACAATATTCAGCAAGAGTGTATTGAACTTCTGTAGTAACCAAGGGCTCAAGAGAATGTCATGATAAGAAGAACAGTAACCAACCCCTCAGGATTTCAAAGCCTTCCCTAAAAACATCCAGAGTGCAAAGGAGAAAGGGATAAATGGTATAAATGAGACCTCAGTGAAGTGCCATGGGCGTTCAAAAGAAAGAGTTGCTCAGGAATCTTTTGAAAAGATGCCTTTGATGACAAGTTATGGGGAAGTGTTTCATCTGCAGCTCCGTTTGAAAGTAGCTCTCTTAGCATCATAGTTGCAGAACCCTGACTGTATTGCTGTTGACAGAGAAATCACTATTGGAATCACAGAGCCCTGCTGGCTGCATTGCTGCTGTTGTGAGAAGCCAGGGAGACATCCAATAAGGAGGACAGAAGGCTGGTGGAGGGCAGGCATAGCAGGAAGTGTGCACTGCAGGTTCTCTTTCAGTGTAAGGCAAGAGCGAGCCTCCTACTGTTGATGCCCATAGCAATCACCGAGATAATAATGATCAGAGTTTAAGAAACCTGCAAAGGACTTGAGCAGGACCAAGGTCTGTAATTGCTATAGCATTAATGTAATAATGTTACACTGAGCTGACCAAGAAACTGGAGGAAGGCTTATCTGCAAGCTTCCATTTAGAGTTGGACTTGAAATTGATTCCAACACACTGTCTCTGTACACAGCAGAGGTGTTTCATGGCTTCCCTTTCATCAGGTCTGTATGGTTTCAGAAGGACAGATGGGCTTCTTTGCTGTCCCAGCTGTTCCTAATAGAACTGAATGCGCAGAGTCAGCCACAGCACTGCTAATCTGAATTCACAGAAGAACATGATTTTGTCCAAAAAATTAGTTACTTTCTACCTGCCCTTTTTGCCCCCTACCCGTACGAAATATGTGGTTTTAATTAGCCCTGGATTTTTTGTTGTTAAAGTAAAATCACAGAAGACGTGCTTGTCTCCTGACCTTCCTCTCCTGCAAAAAAAAATCATGATTTTCATTTTCTATTCAGAGAGTTTCTTTTTCTTTTCTTTTTGAAAAGCAGATGTTTTTCCAGGATAAGCTGATAGGTGAGCATGTGTCTGTAACCACTTTCAGCAGAGTGGAAGGGAGAACTTGCTAAAGCCCTTTGTAAAGCCCGTTGTCATATTTGTTCCATGTAAGTTTGCGTATGGTGTCAGGACACACGTTGTTTCTGGAGGTCACGTCTCCCTCACAGACTCACACACACTCTCTCTCTCTCTCTATCTCTCTGCTGTGTTCATACCTTTCTCGTAGCAACTGATGGCTTTTAAGCACTTTCTTCCTAAGTCAGCTGTATCTGTTCTACTTTAAAGTTTCCACAGCAGTGTTTTCTACAACATGCTGTACATAAACCCTGGTACCACTCAAGACTGATAGACACATTTCATTTTAATGTTATTTCTTTTAATCGCTGTTAACAGATGTCACTAATGCGTTCTTCATGTACTTTTACATATATTATTGCTTGGGACCAATAGTGACAGTCATGAAGGCATTTGAGGAAGGTTTAACACCACAGTACCCCATTATCTCATTTAGAACCACTTCTCTTAGTCCTTGATAAGAAATCTCATGTACACTATTGTGCAAAGGCCACTGCATGGATTCCCCAAGCTCAAGGTGGCACATGAAGTTTGTAGTTGGTTTCTAATCTAAAGGTTAGTTAGCATCTCAGACTCACCCAGCAGTTAAACACAAAAAAGACTTGACAGTCTACTTCTATAAGAATAACAAGTAACCTCCATTGGCAGTTCTAGTCTGTAATGCCTGAGGTCCTTAAGTCAGTCAGCTCACTGTTGTTATGTGCCGTCGAGTCGTTTGGGACTCATAGCGACCCTATGTACAACAGCCCTAAACTCTGATCTGTCCTGTGCCAATTGCACTGTCTCTGATACACCCATCCA
>NW_006399787.1:2749549-2771432 GCF_000299155.1 Elephantulus edwardii
TGAAAAGGTATGGAGATAGGACACATCCCTGGCATACACCCTTCCCAATTTTGAACCATGCAGTGTTGCCCTGCTCTGTTCTGACGACTGCCTCTTGGTCTAAGTATAGGTTTCGCATTAGCACGATTAAATGTTCTGGGATTCCCATTCTTCTCAGAGTCAGCCACAGTTTGTTATCATCCACGCAGTCAAATGGCTTTGCATAATCAATGAAACATATTGTGACACATTGTGTCAGCTCACTAGCAAAGGGTTTGTTGTTTTATGCACATACCTGCAAACACACAGAGACTTCCACTTACACTCTATCTCTGTGTCTCTTTTTCCTCACTTATCAACATGGATATGTTGAACGACCAGGTCATTCAAAACGACCAGGTCATTCAAAACGACCAGGTCATTCAAAACTTGGTGATAATGCAAATATTTTATCTGCAAACCTGCCATTTGTCTGATTTTTTAAAAAAAAATTGGAAAAGTGTGTTCATAAATGTTGCTAACAGCCAAGATTGACTAAGGAGTTCTGGTGGCTCAGTGGATTAAGCAGGAGTCTGCTAACTGAAAAGTCAGCAGTTCAAAGTTACCAGTCGCTCCATAGGCAAAAGGTGATCTGCTTCCATGAATATTGTTGTTACTGATGATTTCATGTTATTGAATTGACGGTAGCTCATAGCAACACTGTGAAAAACAGGATCTGAACCCCACTCTATTATGTGGCATTGTCACTGTCTCTGACACACTTGAGTCCATTGCAGCATCACTGTGTCAATCTGTCTTGTTGAGGGCCTTCCTCTTTCACACTCATCATCCACCTTTCCAAGTGTGCTGTCCTTCTCCAAGGACTGCTCCCTCCTAACATGCCCAAAGTATATGAAACAAAGTTTGACCGGGCTTGCTTCCAAGGAGCACTCTGATTTCACTTTCTCCAGGATGCCTTTTTGTTCTCTTGGCAGCCTATGGGATGTTCAGCACTCTTCTCCAACTTCACAGCTCAAAGGTAGTGATTTTTCTGTCATCCTTATTCATTGTCCAACTTTCAGATGCATAACAAGTAATTAAAAATACCACAGCATGGATCAGACACACCTTAGTCTGTAAACTGACACCATTACTCTTTAGCACTTTGAAGAAGTCCTTGATAGCAGACTTTTCCAGTGCAACACAGTTTTTTTTTTTTTTATTTCTGGACTGCTGATGCCAAGGGTGCTGGGTTGAGATCCAAGTAAGATTAGCATCTCAAATGATTACAGCCTTAGAATTCTGGTGGGGCAGTTCTGCTCTATGCTGAAGGGTTACCAGGAGTCAGAAGTGACTACTGCATGTGTGAGGTGTAAGATCTACTGGTGTGCTCATCACTATGACAAGTGTGGTCATGACTAATTCCTGAGCAGAGAAGGCTTGAAGGAGTCCAGACTGGTTGAAACCAGGCTGTGTGCCTGGAGGGCCCGTGGTTTAGCTCCCTTACCTCCTGTCTCTGCTCATTAAGTGCTTCTTACATGGAGCTACCTCAGAGCTCCACTCCCTCCACCGGAAGCTCTGCTTTGACAGTCCTTGAATATGCTCTGCTCTCAAGGCCTGTGGAGCCTCTGTTAAGTTGGGACGTCGTCCACTGGGACAGTGGCCAAGCACCAGCCCCACCAACATGGAAGCGTCTGACCCTGTTCAGCTCACATTTAGAAGTTATGAAAATCTAGGGCTTATCTTCCAAATATCGACTCACTCCTATCCTGTCCTGTAGGAATTTTGAGTTTAAGAGCTTCAGGCTACGTAGGAGCTGGGAAGCCAGAACAGCCACCACTAGCTTGGTGCTGCCTAAGTGTCAGTATGGAGGCCTTGACTACGGCTCCGCTTGCCAGCTGAATACAGCATTCCTTCCATCAGGAAGGAGCAGAGGCTGTGGGACAGCTCAGCCCAGCTCCCCACACGCCTCCAAGTGGCCTGGCGTGACCAAAAGAACACTCCACGTCCATCAACTCCATTCCTGCCACATTTTGAATATACAAAATAACTGGATGGTTTGTTCTTCACTCTTATTATAAATGCAAATGTCAGACAGTGGGAAATTACATAAATGAAGAGTAGGTGTATGTTTTTATTTAATAAAATTTTACATTTTGATGAAAATTTAAAGAAAAGTTAGCACCCTTTACCTCTCCCTCTCTTCTGCCGCCCCCAGATCACTTTTTAAAAATTTGTTCATTATTGCACAATTACCTCCCTCACTTTTCTCTGCCCAGTCCATTTTGCAATGTCCCTCTTATTCTAGGCTGTTGTCTTACATATCATGTCTAATCATATATTCATTCTTTCCTTCATCTGCTCCAGTGTAGTGTTCATTTTTGTCCCTTCTTTTCTCAGTTTCCCCACAACCCTGTGTCAGTACTATTTTTTTTATTTTTTATTTTTTTTTGTCAGTACTATTTTATAACAGTGGTGTCATGAAGTTTTTGTCATTTTGTGACAGAGATAGTTCACTAATCCTCCAGGGTCACCCATGTTGTGTAATATTTTTTTAGTTGCTTGTTTTTCAGTGCTGCATAATATTCCATCGTGTGGCTATACCATAGTTTTTCTATCCATTCATTTGTTGATGGGCACTTGGGTTGCTTCCATCTCTTTGCAATTGTGAACAAGGCAGCATTAAACATGAGTGTGCATATATCTATTTGGGTATCAGCTCTGGTTCCCTTAGAGTATATTCCTAGTAGTGGAATTGCTGGGTCAAATGGTATTTTTATTTCTACCTTTTTGAGAAAACACTATCCTGCCTTCCAAAGTGGTTGCACCATTTTACACTCCCACCAACAGTGAATAAGGGTTCCAGTTTCTCCACAACCTTTCCAACATTTGTTGTTTGCTGCTTTGCTGAACTTTGCTATTATTACTATGGTGAGATGATACTTCATAGTTGTTTTTCTTTGCATCTCTCTTAGAGCTAGGGATTTTGAATATCTCTTCATGTATTTCTTTGCCATCTGAATGTTGTCTTTGGTGAAGTGTCTATTCATGTCCTGTGCCAATTTTGTGATTGGTTTGTTTACCTTATTCTTGTTGAGCTGCTGGAGTATTCTATACATTTTAGATCTGAGTCCCTTATCAAGTATTTTTTACCCAGTCTGTGGCTTTTCTTTTTATCTAGTTGGAGAAGGTTTTTTTTTGTGGTGTAGGGGTTTGATTCTTAGAAGGTCCCATTCATCTATTTTATTCTTCTGGTTATAGATAAGAGTAGGCTTATGTTAAACTAATGATACTTAAAAAATGATTTTACCAAGAAAATACCTTTACCCTATCTCATTTCCATCTATCTCATATTTCTACCATGGAACTTTTATATCCATACTTTGGTCAAGAAGTGCTCGTTCATGTCCATGTGATCCTTAACGCAGATGACACTCTGCTAAACTGTAGAATATTTGGAAGGATAGATGGAAACAATCAAATCCTCACTCACGTGGAAGTTGAAGTCTAAAATAGTGTCATGCAATTTGGAAAATGGAGGGCAAAGTTCAAGTAAGCTATCTGCCCAGAACTTTTAAATTTGGGTAAAGTTTACTGAGGAAAAGGTTAGTGTCTTGAGCACTGATGGAGAATTAGGAACAAAGAGGGGCAGAGATGGAGAGACAATGAATTATTAGGCTAGAGACACATTCAAGAAAATATTTCAACCGCAGTTCAGAAATACATAAAAATGGTGTATGTTGAGGGTTTTTCCCTCCTCTCCAGGGGAAGAGTTGGATAAATTAAAATTTTTGAAAAATCAAATGTATCATTTGTCTTTTAAACTTTGAACTTGAAATATTCCTGAGAGAAAAATACTTGGTGGGTGTCATTAAATATTAATCATTAGAGATCAGTTTAACAAAAGATTTAGTCAGATTGGAGTAGCTTTTAAGAAACCAATTACAATGTGGGTTATGAAAGAGAAGTGGATGAAGCCCAGGGAAAATATTAGAAAATGCAATCCCTTCACCCAGTGGAATTTTTGCAGGGAATTCTGGCTAACTACCTTATTGAGACTTATGACAGTAATAAAAATAGGTCCTTGTGCTAAGGATATAAGAATTAGTAAAAAGCAAAAGCTAGGATTATTGAAATTATAAAGAATATTTCTTTTTAACAAGAACTTCCCCTTTAAAATGTAAATATTTTATTAAGAGAAAGGATTTAGGAAGGAGTATTCAGCTTACAGTCTACTGGTAAATTTACATATAGGAATTAAAAGATCAGTATATAATTGGAGAACATGAAGGTATTTTTGCACATTCTTTCATGTTAACTATTTTGGTTATTCAAAGGGAATGTAAAATATTTTTTCTTGTAGCATGTCCTTTTGGACTCATTTCACTAGTTATACTTAAATATGGTAGATTGTGACAGTCCTTTGAAGACATAAAAATGTTAGAACTTGAAGACATTAAAGTTCACTGCGCTCTTTTTCCATAGTGGAAAAAAAATGTGAGTGGTTTGGTGATAGGTGAATCGTTTTAAAGTACTGGCCCTGCTAAACATGTATGTACTTGTTAATTGTATCAAAATACATGAAACAAAATCTGACAAAAGTTTTTAAAGAAATAGGAACATTTTCAATTTTTAGTTTGAAATTTCAGCATTTTCTTCTCAGTAAGTGAGGAAGGGAAATGCACTATCAACCAAATACACATAACAAGTCACCCAACAATGGAAGATTAATTCATTTTTTTCCAGAAATACACTGAACATTCACCAAGATAGACCATATCCTAGGTCTTAAAAGAAATGTCAATAAATTTAGAAGAATTCAAATATACAAAGATCATGTATCTCTATCTAGACCAGGAAACTGTTTTCCAAACATAGCAAGGGAACAAATCAAGAAAGGAGTGTGTCAGCGATGTATCCTTTCTCCATACTTTTTCAATATATATTAGTGATCAGACCAGTCAGGAGGCTGAACTTTATGAAGAAGAAAATGGCATCAAGATTAGAGGAAGACTCATCAACAAATTGCTATAAGCAGATGACACATCCTTGCACTCCAAAACTGAGGAGGACTTGAAGCATTTGCTGTACAAGAGAAAGAACTTCAGCCTTCAATATGGATTGCATCTAAAAATCAAGAAAACAAAGATCCTTGCAGTCAGACTAATGGGCAGTATCCTGATAGATAAAGAAACCATTGAGATTGGTAATGATTTCAACTTGCTGAGATCCACAATTCAACACCTTTGATGATAGCAGTCAGTAAATCAAAAGATGGTTTGCACTGGGAAAATCTACTCTCAAGGGCCTCTGCAGTGTACCAAAGAGCAATGGTGTCAGTCTAGAGACTAAGGTATGCCTGATCCAAGCCAGTTGTCTGCTGTGCATCTGAGAGCTGCACAATGAATAGTAATGACAGAAGAAGAATTGATGCCTTTGAGTTGTGGTGCTGGAGAAGATTATTGAACTTACCATGGGTTGTCAAGAGAATAAACATGTCTGTCCTGGAGGCTTTTGAAGATCCATGTCTTGTACTTTGGGCATATTGTCAGGAGAGATCAGTCCTTGGCAAAAGATATCATGCTTAGGAGGGTAAAGAGTCAGCACAGGAGAGAAGACACTCCGTGTGACTGATTGACACAGTAACAGGGATAATGAGTTAAAGCATACCAGAGGTCATGAGATGGCATAAGACAAGACACGGTTAAAATCATTGCTCATAGGGTCCCTAGAAGTTGTAGTTAACACAACGGCACATAATCACCACCACAGTAATTGAAGTTGGGAATCAGTAATAGAAAGATGGCTGGGGAAAATGCCTAACTATTTGGAAATTAAACAATACACTTCTAAATAATCTATTAATCACAGAAGAAACCAAGAGGAAAAAGAGAAGGTCACCACTAAACCAACTGGCAGCATCAGGATGGATGGTGAAGAGATTTCACAGCTTTAGTTTGCTTGGCTCCACAGTCAACACTCTTGGCACCAGCAGCCAGGAAATTAAAAGACGTGTTGCAATGGAAAAGTCTGCTTTTAGGGACCGCTCCAAAGTACTGAAGAGCAATGGTGTCTCTCTGGAAACTAAGGTGCGTCTGATACAGGCCATGGTCTTTGCTATCACATGTTATGCATCAGAGAGTTGGACAATGACTAAGGAGGATAGAAGGAGAATTTATGCCTTTGAGCTGTGGTGCTGGAGAAGACTATTGAGGACTGCCAGGAAAACAAACAGAATCATCCTGGAAAGGGTTAAACCGGGCGGCTCCTTGGAGGCAAGGATTCTGAGGCTTCGTCTGACATACTTTGGACATGTTATAAGGAGGGACCGGTCCTTGGAGAAGGACATCATGCTTGGGAGGGTGGAGGGACAGTGCAGGAGGGGAACACCCTCTAAGAGGTGGATTGATTCAGTGACTGGGGTAATTGGATGGGTGTGTTGGAGACAGTGTGATTGGTACAGGACAGAGCAGAGTTAAGGGCTGTTGTACATAGGGTCGCTATGAGTCGCAAGCAAGTCAACGGCACATAACAACAACAACAAATAAAAATGAAAGCAAAACTTAGCCAAACTTGGGATTCAGCTGGAGTGAGTTGGGGGAGAAGTTCCTAATATTAAATATTTATATTAAGAAGAATGATGTCAAATTGATAAGTCAAACTTCCACTTTTAAGAAATTGGAATATTTAGTCTATTAAAACTAAGGTAAATAAAAGGGAGAAAATAATAAAGAGCAGAAATCAATGAAATTTAAAAAAAAAAAAAACAGAGAAAACCAATGAAATTCAAGCTACCTGGTTTGATTTTGGAAAAGAACAATGAAAATGTTAAACTTTTATCCAGATTTATCATAAAAAAAGAAGATACTTACCAATATCAGTAAGGAGTGAACTTTGTTTTAGAAATAGAAAACAATGCCTTTTGGAAGAATAGGTCAGATTGAATCTCCCACATCCTTCCCCTGATGGGGCCCATTTGTCATTACTCACATTGTCCAATATTCTATCTCTTATTTAACAAAACCTGAGTGTGTGTGCTTTCCCTCATTTCTTCTTTTCTCACAATCATCAAGGCATCACTTCGGTTGAAACCTTTCCTTATGCTTTTCTCTTCCATGCTTCATGCTTTTCTCTTCCATGCTTCATTTGCAAATGGAGATACATGGAGCTGTATTTTCTAAGAGGCCCGGTGTTAACCTAGAAGTTGGTGGCTTGGAACCCACCAGCCACTTACTGGAAAAATAATCTGACAGTCTGCTTCCATAAAGTCAGTGTTGAAAACTCTTCTATTATAGGGTCACTGGAACTTGGAATTGACTTGATAAGTTTGGCCTTTGATTTTTTTTTTTAAATATACTTTCCATTTTCTTTTCTTTCAAATGAGTTTTATCTTCAGCTTTCAAGGAATCAAATGCTCAGTCGGGATTTGGTTGAGGTCAGTGGGCAGCACCTTCAGGTTTAAATCTGGGTGCGGCGTTCTGTCTTCTGGGCCTCACATGGTAATAGTTCAGTTTCACAGACAGCTTAGGACACGCATACACATCACCTTGGAAATGTCCGTGATGGCAGATGCTTTACTATATTCATCATTATAAACGTCTTAATCGGGTGCCTTTGGGCACACAACAGGTGCAGTTTGTGCAGCGAATGGGCTGCTCTTGGTCACAGCTCTTTTTGGGACAACCATCATTTTTCCTTTTCTTTATCCTGGAAGCGAGGACTTGCAGCTTTTATTCCCCAGTCCCCAGCTCTCCCAGTCTTTGTTATATTGACTGTTCAGGTTCTTTTTTTTTTCTTTTAGTAATATATTTGTTGTTGTTGTTATTGTTGTTGTTGTGTACCTTAGAGTTGGAACCCACCCATAGTTGCCCCTCAGGGTTTTCAGAGACAGCTAATTGCAGGGGAGGAGAATGCCCATCCTTCTCCTGTGGAGCACCTGAACTACGTGCTTTCAAGATTACAGCACAGCTTCTTGCCACTAGGCCACCATATATATTGGATTTCATGCACATATATTATGTTCCAGACAGTCTTCATTTACATTATATTTCATTTCTTTTTATTATTGGACTTTTCTCCTCCCTGACAATCATCCCATAAACAAGTCTTTCCATGAAGCATGTAGACCAACTACATCATGCTTCGTGCCCTGTATCCCCCTTTTAGATAGCCAAATGCTCACCTGCCCATCTGTATCAAAATAGTACTCTGAACAAGCATGCCCCTTTTGCTGAAGAGTACTCTGTAGTAGCTTTGAGAAACTGCACCTAAAAGCAAAGTCCAGTCCAGACAAGCTGTCAGGTTGCAACCATCAGCCCTATTTCACAGCATGGATCATCTTCTCTTCATCTGATTGGGTTCTGGTCAACTCATCTCCAGCCATCAGTGACTAGGTTTAAATGGTCATCGAGCTGCAAGTTCAAGAGTCCACACCTCTCCATGTGCTCCAGACCTGTTGGTTTCCTCACTCCTCCTAGCACCCAGATTGGGCCCAGTTAAGTCAACAGGCCAGAGGTCCTGACAGCTTCTTGCTCCTCAAGCCAACAGCCTTTCTTTGCCCATCCACACATCTGTGCATGCTTGGTGGGCAGCTTGACTTAGATCATAATTAGTCTGTCCATATTTTCACTTGCAAATAAATTCTTGCTAAAGATTGTGGAAAAAATGGCTAGAAAAGTATAGCAGCAGGAAACTGTCAGATATTCAAGCTGGATTCAGAAGAAGCCTTGCCTCCAGAAACTATGAACATGGAGAAATGACCAAAGTTACACAAGTGTTAAGGTCTTTCGTTCATACGGTCACTATGAGTCGTCTATGACTTGACAACACTTAACAACAATAACAATGATAACGTAGAGAGACCTCTCTTGGCCTAGTGGACAGAAAGTTATGCTACCAAGTCCAAGGTGGGTGGTTTTCATCTGTGGCCCTCAGGCCTTGTTTAAATTGTTTTTTGTCAAACGTTCTTCTCAGTGGTATAGCCCTGGTCTGTGCATTGCTGTACAGAGGTAACTCATGGTTGCTGTGATGCTAAACACTGTGACACTGATGTGCCAAATGTGATAATGGTTACCCATGGTGGACAGTGTTTGGTGGAGATTCCCAATTAAAACAAGCTTGGAAGCAGGGGTACCATCCACTTGCAAAAGGACTTGCCTCTGGAAACTCTATGAACATGGAGAAACAACCAAAATTATACAAGTGTTCAGGTCTTTTTTTCCATTCATAGAGTCTCTATGAGTCATCTATGACTCGATGGAACTTAACAACAACATATATATATGTATATATATGAAATACATATATGAAATACATTTTCCATAGCTACTCTGTGTGAGAAAGATGGGCATTCTCCTCCCATGTCATTTACTGCCTCTGAAAACTCGCTGGAGGGTCCACTATGAGTCAATTCCAACTCAGCACGACATGTTGTTTTTATTTTTTTGCATTCCTCTTGTGTTTATCTAAATGCCACACAAATAATATATAAACATGGTACTTTCCTAGAATAACGAACTTAACAGATAGCCGTGTTGCATGGTGTTGTGCTGTATGGTGGGACATGTTTTGAAGAATCTAACCTAACAAGCTGTTTCATCTGTACTCTTTGGACATTCTTGATCTAATCCTATCCCTCAATCCCACATTTCTGTTTAATTGCAGTCTTTTAGCTGGCATGCTCACTTTGATACTTCCTTTTCAACAAACTGTTCTCTGTATAAAAACCAGAGTACTCCTTTAAAATATCAAGTAAAGCATATTATTTATTTCCTTCAATTATGGGATGCCTTTCTGATTGTAGGTAAAAAAAATAAAAAAATCTAAATCCCAAGATGCGTTTGATTCAAGCCATGGTCTTTCCTATTACTTGCTATGCATCTGGAAGCTGGACAGTGAATAAGGATGACAGAAAAAGAATTGATGCCTTTGAGCTGGAGAAGAACAATAACCATCATGGACATCCAAGGAGAAACTTGGTTTCACCCCCTCAAAGACAAATTTATTTGTTTTTTTGGCAGTACACAGTATGTTCAAGGCTCTTCTCCAGCACTACAACTCAAAGGCATCTATTTTTCTTCTGTCATCCTTAGTCATTGTCCAGCTCTATGATGCATAGCTAGTAATTGCACAGACCATGGCCTGGATGAGGCGCACTTTAATCTCTAGACTGACAAAGTTGCTTCTCAGTACTTTGAGAGGTCCCTGACTGCAGATTTTTCCTGTGCCATTTGTCTTTTTATTTCTGAGCAAGCTGAAATTGTTAATGACTTCAGTCTCATTTCCATATATTATGGGTCTGCCAATTGGACCACTGGTGAGAATCTTTATTTTCTTGATGTTGAGCTTCAATTCATATTGAAGGCTGCAGTCCTTGACCTTCTGCAGCAAGCATTTCAGGTCTTCCTCAGTTTTATTGTATGTAATTAGTAAAAGAATTCACAATTTTAATTCCCATACTCATCTTCATTGTTGTTATGTGCCACTGAGTCACTTGTGACTCATAGCGACACTATGTAATATAGCCCTGAAACTGGCTGTATCCTATGCCAACATTATTGTCTCTGACACACTTAATCCTCATTACCCCAGTCACTGAATCAATCTGTCTCATCGAGGGTCTTCCTATCTTTTGCTCTCCCTCCACCTTCCCAGGCATGATGTCCCTCACAAGGACTGGACCCTTCTTGCAACATGCCCAAAATATGTCAGACAAAGCCTCAGAATCCTTGCCTCCAAGAAGTAGTGTAGTTTCACCTTCTCCAGAACTAACCTATTTGTTCTCCTGGAAGTCAATACTCTTTTCCAGAACCACAGCTCAAAGGCATCAATCTTCTTTCCATCATCTCTAATCATTGTCAAGCCTTCTGACATAGAGCAAGTAATTGGAAAGACTATGGTGCACCTTAGTTTCCAGACTGATGTTGTTGCTCTTCAGTTCTCTGGAGAGGTCCCTGACAGCCACCTTTCCCAATGCAGTTCATCTTTTGATTTCCTGACTGCTGGTACCAAGAGTGTTGATTGTGGAGCCAAGCAAACTCAAGTTGTTAACAATCTCCATCTCTTCACCATCCATTATAATGCTGTCAATCGGCCCAGCAGTAAGAATCTTTAGTCTTTTGATGTTGAGCTTCCATCCATATTAAAAGCTTAGACTTGGAAAAAAGGAAAGGAAAGTGCATAAAATCCATGAGCATTTTTCCATGATTATTTATTATTTGTATATTCAATGTTTGTGGAATGAGTAAGAAGATTAGTGTAATCTCTATGAAAAGCATTTCTAGATAACTGAATTTGAAAAACATCCAATTATTTTTACTGACTCAGTATATTCACTTAAAAAGATTTGTCAACAGGAATAGTCCTAAATATGGAAAAGTTAGGTGTATTTCTCTCAGTGTTATTTATAGCAGTAAAATATCCAACATGACCAATGATCCATATGGTATTTGGTGAGTAAAGCAGAGTATATGAGTAGTCCTTATGTGACTATAAAGATAATAAAGAACACAAAGTTTTATAATTGTTTTCATACTTGTCCATAGAAAAAGAGCGAAAAGAACTATATCATGCTGCTATGACCATTAGTCAATTTGCTTTTCTTTTTCTTTTTTTTACATATTTTCTTCAACATTCATAGGTTGTCTGTTTATAATAAAATTTTTCTTTTATATTGGTTTACTTACAAAGTTAATATACATTTTTTCCCACACCTTTTTCTTAAAATGATTATTTTTTTCTTATCAAATTGTGTGCAGCATAGCTTGTTAGCATTCAGTTTCCATTTTAGTGCATTTAAATGACTCCTGGTCCTTACATTCTATAACCATTAAACCAAACAACCCACTCTCCCCCTTAGGATGATGGGATTATTCCCGAAGTTTCCCAAGCTCGTCAGTTAGATCACTCATTCTCTTGGCAGGACCGCAGTAGCTTCCTGTCCAGTCCACGAGTTTCACACATAAACTGTAAGTAACAAAGCCTTGCATCAGTTTTTTAATTGGAATCAAGAAGCAACAAGTCATGCAAAGAAAGCCAGTCCATGGTAGTAAAGTGCGTGTCATGAATTTGTGGACATTTTCACTCTGAATTATACAAAGAATGCCTCCAAGTGCATTTGTAATAATGCACAAGTTACTTAAAAATAGATAAAATGTTCTCTTTAGACATTATATTTCTCAGGAGAGTTTAAAAATAATGCTGAAAACTCTCGGTTAAGCATTATTCGTTTGTTTGGTCATCAGGAGTCATCTGATTACCAGCCAGGGTAAAGGAAGGTAAGTGTTATCATCACAGAATCCAAATGTTAAAAAGTGGAAAATGCACATGTAGAACTGTTTAGGGATGTTCTTGGGCAAAGAATTAGAATGCTGATATTGTTGTCAGGGAGCGTGAGCGGGTAAAGAGTTGTGCTGTCAACCCGTTTACAGGCAGTTCTCATCTACTAGCTGCTCCACAAGAGAATGCTGGGTAATCTCCTCTTGTGTGGTTTACAGCCTTAAAAAGCCCCACTAAAGCGTCAGCTACGAGTTGGTTCACATTACAACACAACAACATGCTATACTCCACTCTCTATATGCGGTAAATGTTGGTAAAATAATAGCCCATTATTTTATCAAAACCATGAGTCCATTGGCTTAGCATGCCTTCTCCTATTATAACCCCTTCCCACTTGCCCACCATTCTTGGTCTTCAAGTTTCAGCCTCTTTGTCACATTCTCTTGGGAATCTTCTGAATCTACCATTTTAGGTGAATTCTCTGTAATGACAAGTATAGTGTTATAACAACTACACAGTTACTTGCTCTTTGGGTGATTTTGATTATGCACCAAAGAGTGGCCTCAATCTCCAGGAGGAGAGAACTGACATTCAAGTTATTCCCCGCTGCTTCCTCAGTTTATTAACAGTTCTTAGCACATAGTAAGTGTTCAATTAATGTTCCATCAATATGTAAATAGATTGCCCGTCCCTCTCACCCCAAGTCCAGTTTTATGCAAACCTTTTTGAAAGCTGAAATAAAATTCTTGTTAAGATAATTATCTCTTCAGTTTCCAGAGGCCTCAGGAAAGTAGTATATTAAATGTGATAAGTCTGCCATTTAAAATAGCTACATTGCCATTAAGCAAAATACCAAAATAAGTCTCAAGAAGTAGGTCAAATCTAAAAGTGATAACTTTCTTTTTTTTTTCTGCTGATTTGTATTCATGGATTCATTCAATAAATATTTATCACCTTTTGATAAATTATTTTATTTTCATTATATCGTGATGATTTTCTTCCAAAAGCTAAGCATTTTCTCTTTCCTGTCCAAATCATGTTACCAGTGATTTCTGTATCTGCATAAACCCTGTGCTGTTCTAATCTGGCAGCTGCTCTTCAATATGGGTCCTAGCTAAAGTTTTTATGGGGCTTTAGAATCTGATAAACACAGAGGCCACATTTTATCTTTTATATTAAGCAAGGGAGAAAATATCCTTAAGTCTGGCAAACCTGAGACTCTGCATAAACATGAGGGTGGGACAGAGGGAAAGCTTGATGTTATCAAACCCCAGAGTGTCCCATCCACTAAGACACTTGGGGCCTCTGGGGACAAATAACAGCGTGAGATGAGCCAGGAGCGCTGTGACTACTTAATGTTGCCAATCTGACTTTCATAAGGCTCCCTAGAAAGACACCGAGAAGGAAGTGGTTAGAAGATATGAGGGAGAAAACATTAAGATTGTTTGAATTTTATGAACTATTGTGGAAGACAGTGAAAGACACTATATTCCATTTTCTATTTAGTCCCATTTTGTGACCGGCTGTGGTCATTTCTCTTGTTGAATTCTCTCAGTCACAGGCCGCCCTGATTTTCCCATATAAAGTCACTGGTTCAAAAGGAAGTAAAGCAAACACTAATAGAAGAAATATATATAAATAAATACATACACTAGTGCATAATTTAAATCTGAGGCCCTCAGGCCTGGTTTAAATTGTTTTTTGTCAAACATTCTTCTAGGTGGTATATTGCTGTACAGAGGTAACTGGTGGTTGTTTTGATAGTAAACACTGTGACACTGATGTGCCAAATGTGATAATGGTCACCCATGGTGGACAGTGTTTGATGGAGCTTCCCAATTAAAACAAGCTTGGAAGCAGGAGTGGCATCCACTTCCAAAATGGCTTGCCTCTGGAAACTCTATGAACAGTGCTCAGGTCTTTCGTTCATAGGGTCGCTATGAGGTGTCTATGACTCAGCGACACTTAACAATAATAACAGTGCATAATTTAGATAGGAAAATACTAACTACAATTTATAATATGAAATCTGACTATAAAAAAAATGTTGTGTTGATGGCCATGAAGTCAGCATGACTCATAGTGACCCTGTGAACAAAAGACTTGAACCCTGTTCTATAACAATCATCATTTCTCTAAATTCATAGAGTTTCCAGAGGCATGTTGTTTAGGAAATAGATAACAAAAATCAAAATTCTTTAAGTCACAGAAATAGCCATATTCATGCCCTAATGTGTTACTATTCTTCATTTAATGAGTTTATTAACTTTATTTTTACTCCTGTTCTCATATTTACAAGGATAATTATTTACATTTAAACCCACGGGTACCATATCACTGCTTGATTATAAGCAATTTACTTACACTAATTCTGGAAATCATATTTGTTCCTATTTGTTTTTCTGATGAACCTTAAATATCTTTTTACCTTTTTCATAATGTGCTATATTAGAAGTGGGAAAAAGTAGTTTCATCCTGAACACATCATTTGTAGTACAATTTCATCTTACTTATACAAATCATTCTGTAATTTCTCTTTAGACCTTCAAAATTCAAGCTTTCTTGTGGAAAAATAGAACACTGATAGGTTAAGGCATTGAACACTTAAGAAAGCCATAGATAAATGGCAAATTTCATTTAGCAGTAAGAAACAGTTTTGGATGGTCACAGAGAAAAAGCAAATAGGAAAACAAAGCCAATAATATTAGCTGATTAATAGCCCCGGGGTAGGGGGTAAACAGGAAGTAAGGGAAGCATTGCCATAGCGTATTTGTCAAGTTTATGTGAGAATGTACTTATATAGTCATCATAGTATGAACACTTCATGTTGACAGAACTAAAAGTTCAGCTGTAACTATACTGGGAGGATGAGGTGAGGAGAAGTGGGTGTGGATAATGTCTAAAAATGATAAACCAGAAAAACAGCAGTCTAAGCTTTTTTTTTTTAAAGAAACACTAGAGTGAATGCAGAGAAACTCAGTGAGGCTATTGGTTGTGGGATTGGGTGGAACAGGGCTCCTGTTTTTCTAAACAACTCTGGAATACTATGGCTCAAAAATATATATTTTTTTAAAAAAGATAAATCCGTTTAATAAAGCCCTAGAAAATTTTCCATTTTCTTGTTAACTTCTTAATGGGACAGGCAAAGCGATAGAGACCCTCGAGGAGGAGAGAGCCACAAGTTCTCTGGCAGACGTCCCCTTCTGAGTCTGCAATGCGAGCCCTCGAGTCAGGGTGTGAACTGATGAGACCTCTCTGTCCAGGCTGTAGATGCTAAGGCCTTCATTCTGCTGACTTAGATGCCCTGTTAAACTGTGACCAAACCAAAACGTAGAATCACTGACCATGGAAAAAACAAAGGAAATGGGAAAATACTGCATAATTTGTGGTCTCTGCAATGATCCAGCATTAATGAAAGTTTATTTTAAGTAGTAATTTATGTCAGGTTTGTGCAGTTCAGGTCAATTCAAGAAAAGGTAGGTTCCTTCTGCCAGGAAGGAGGGAAGAAATGTATAAATTGTAAGTTTATATTACCATTGGAAATAGGAACACAGAAATCCATTCTTTAAAGCCTTGATCACTACCAAATTTATCCTGGCTGGCTGGAAGTCATGGCCGAGATTCAGGGCACTCTTTTAGAAGTCTTGGATTCCATTACCTTAGGCCTGAAGACAGTTGGGGCTTAGTAAGAGAGACTCATAATGTCAGCTTTGCAAACTGTCATTTTTGCTTTTCATAAGTAGTGACTGACCACTGGCCTCCATGTATAGCTTCTTTTAGGCTAAAGAACCACAAGTCCAGGACAGGGCCGTCACTCACGGGGACCTAGAATAGACTCGACTTGAGTGGTCTGTTGTAATCAGGTGGCTTCTTGAAATCTTAGTCCTTTGAGAGGAAAATGCTTCATGTTTGTCAAACCAGTGTCTCAAATTTCAAAAATAAAATTTTCTGTGTTGCTATTTTAATTTTTTTTAATCTAAAACTGTCCAAAAAAATATTTTTAATTATTTAAAAAAGAAAACCATATGACATTTCACCGGGAGAAGGATGTTACCCGAGGATTGTTCTGCAAGTCTGACAACTGAATCTTACATCTTAGTATAACTCTGTAGTCTGAGGGGGAACAATTCTTTCTCACTTTTCTTGTTTCAGTTCACATACCTGTAGAAGGAAAAGTGGTAATTTAATTTGGGTTTGGAGGTGCACTGATGAGAGTTTAAATCCTTTGGATTTTTATCCATAGCAAGAATAGCACACCAGAACCAGTTCTTTGCCATACTTAAAGGCTCAGTTGTGAATAGACCTGTGTACATGGTCATTGTCAAACTTACAAAATAGAATGCCCAAGATTTACAACAATCAAAACATTAGGGTACTGAAAGATAAGAAAATTGTTTCTTGCCCATTAAAGGGGTGTTTGGTTTTTTTTTTTTAATGCCATAAAGGCACAATCCTTCTCTCTCTCATTTTACAGGCTCATTTTTATATTACAGAGTTTTAAGAATATTTACTGGCCAATTAAGTCCCAGATACTTAAAAAATTATTGAGTTTTGATTATTGTTATCTGGCAAGATAACCCTGTAGAAAGAAACTAGAATATTCCTCTTCAAAACGTCATATATATATTCATTAGCTCACTCAATACTTAAGTGTCTATCTGCCAGGCTCTTCTTTGGGTTCTGATGTTGCAATAGTGAACAGACAGACAAGGTCCTCTTGACCCATGGAGGAAAATGGCAGTAAACAAGGAAGCCAAAAAGTAACATAATTTAAAGTGGTGGTAGGTGCAGTAACGGTGAAGTGATAGAGGATGCTTGGAGCAGGACTGCTGCTTTAAATGGTTTGTCTAAAGAGGTTACATTTCAGCTGAAGCCTGAAAGGCAAGGAGGAATCTACCAAGTTGAAACTGAACAGGAGGTCTTTCTGTGAATAGGAAGCAGTAACACAAAGGCACGAGGGCTTGGTCTGCTGGTTCAACAAATACCAAGTGAATGAGAGAGTGAGTGAGTGAGTGAGTGAGTGAATGGTGAGTACTGGGAGGTGGGATCTTTCTGGCTACAGTCAGATGTCCAGATTTTATTCTAAGCTCACTGGGGGCTATGGGGACAGAGGTGGGTATAATCATAGAGACAGAGAATGGCATACCTAATTTACCTTTTAGAAAGGTAGTTTTGGGGAGGATAATTCTGACAGTAATATGGAGACAGGGTCATATACACATAAGAATGCAGGAATGAAAAAAGAAGAGAGAAAATGATGGTTTGGGTTGGGATGAGGGTAATGGAAGTGATGGGAAGCAGAGACCTCAGATGAGCTTGGTATTCTCAGAACTTATGCTTGAGCTAGGTGAAGGTGAAGGGCAAGGATGGAGAAAGAGAATAACCAAGGTTGAGACAGTGGACAGAGGTAGGAGCCTAGGGGATGACAGACATGAGCAAAGACTCCAGAGGACAGATTTCACATAACCAGTCACAGGAATCTGAGCTCGGAAAACAAACAACCAGACAAAAACCAAAGGAAACAACTAGAAAATCAGCAATGGGGGAAGGTACAGTTAATGTCAAATCTAGTTTCAGTTTCCTTTTGTATGAGAAAGAATTCTTTAAAAAGGAAGCCCCCTTAAGACCTCTTCTTCCAAAATCCTGTGTGTGTGTGTGTGTGTGTGTGTGTGTAGTTTATGCCTCAGAGACTTTTCAAAATCATGTTAACTACGTGAATGTGTGTTAGTACAGTATACTGACTGTGCTTATACTTTTTGAAAGTCTGATAGTCCAAGTAAAGTTTAATTACAGAACACTGATCAGATACTATCCTTAGTTTCTTATCTGCTGAGAAATTCCTTTTTGAGTCCAGGGTGTCTGTTGACCTGTGATTTTTGTCTTTCTTCTTATCTTTTCAGCACGTGTCAAAAGAGCAGTGTCTTTGGATTCAGCTTTAATCAAAGAAGATCTTACAAGTTTACCGTCGAGTGGGAAAAGTCCACAAGGCAAAAAGGAAGAATCTGAGGACCCCAAAAAAGGCCAAATGCAATAAGTAGGCATCTAGAGTGTTTCCAAAATAATATCTTCTCTTACCACAATCTGTGTATGTTGCAGACATACTGCAATGACAGGGTGGTTGACATTTGTAAAGGATTTATGTTAAACCAATCCAAATAATAATGGCTGAATGCCATGCGACTAAATTATTGGCAGCTTATACCAGTAGAGAAAGAGTAGTATTTTTTTCCCACATGGTGTGTTTCTTTTTTTCAGATATGGTCAGATCACATTTTCCTGACCCAAATTTGGACTTGAGGCCTTTCAGAAATTACTGGATGGAAAATGAATTCCTTCCGGGGCAAAAGTTACCAGTTTTTTTAGGTTCAGGGAACATTTATATAAAATTGATTTAAAAAATAAATGCTTTCTCCCTAATGAATTATCATGTGTAATAACATGTCATGGAGATACGCATACATAATATTACACAGTCAACTTTGTAAATGCTTAAAATTACTACATCATCTCAGACATCTAAGTGCAGTATCTTAATATTCCCCCCATCATCCAAAAAACAAAGCAATAAAGAATCTATAAATGATCCCTGAACTGTAAATGCACTCTCAGAAATCCATCACACAATTTATTTATTTATTTGTCTTTTCTGTGGCCAAATACCCACTGTGACCATCTCAGCCATATCCTGGACCATCTTCAGTTTTCTCAGACCAAAATCATAGTCTTAAACTCTTGTGTTCACAAGATCCACGCTGTACGCATGCTCACAGAATTTGGTACTAAGTGTCTTCTGTCAGCATCCCAGCTCTTCTCAACATCAGAATGTTTTCAAGAATTCATACCCTTTACATGCTCGTCTGGCGGTGAAGAAAGATTTCTGTCAAAGACTAAATAATGATAAACACCCAGGAATCAAATTCCACTGCGTCACAGTGGAAAGATGCTGTGCAGAGGCAAAGACAATAAAGAAAAGAAAAGACCCATCTTTGTAAATGTGCATTCCATTTGTGTTTGTTAAAGTGTATTTGCTCTTAGATTTCTC
Organism: Elephantulus edwardii; assembly: GCF_000299155.1. Taxonomy (NCBI): domain Eukaryota; kingdom Metazoa; phylum Chordata; class Mammalia; order Macroscelidea; family Macroscelididae; genus Elephantulus; species Elephantulus edwardii. Next base: position 2,768,826 of record NW_006399787.1, read on the forward strand.
ATGTTTCAGAAAGGTCCTTCTGTTCCTACCCAAGATGTGGTCTTCTGACTTGGCAAGTTTCAATTCCAACATTGAATCCACGTAGAATTAGGTGAGTTTGTGTACAAACCACACACTCTCTAGAGGACACTGTACACATTGTCATTTATTTATTCATTCCAGCAACCTTTTACTGAGTTCCAGCTGTGTGCCCGCCATGCAATAGGACTTAGGGAAGGTGGGGGAGCAGAAGCAGCTGCAAAAGCAGGTGTAATGTCACAAAGGTTGCTTTGTCATTTGGTGGTACATGGAACCCTGAATGTCTCTGAACTGTTGATGTGCTAGTGAGCGCTATGAGGTTTTAGAATGGGCAGCGCGTTTTGAAGGAGCAGCTCACACACCTTGTCTCCACATAATCTGTAACATTCCAGAGAATACCCAAGATACTGAGAAATTAGAACCTCCAGTGGTGTTTTAGGGAACTCTGGTGGTCTAATCTGGAGGGCATTGTGCTGTTGACCCAAAAGCTATGCTTCTCTGGGTGTTAGAATGCACCAGCCATGTCCACCATCCACATCTCCATGAGAGAACGATGGATGACCTCCATCTATGCACTTGACATTCTTGAAAGCCCAATTGAAGTTCAACTAGGAGTTCATTCCAATTCAGTGGCAATGTGATTGGTATTTTAAACAACAGCATAGCATCTTATCTCCTTCAGTAAATGGTAGAGAAAATCAAGACAAAATCAATATAAATTTTATTGAAATCCTAAAGGTGGGAGCTCTGGTGGCCTAGTGGTCGAAGCTGTCCTGCAATCTCAAAGGCCTCTGAGGTTCAAGTTTACCAGCCATTCTGTGGGATGAGGACAGGTAGTCTCTTTACTGCTTCTGAAAACCCTTTGGACGGTCAGCTATGATGTGGTTCTGACTCGATGGCACAGTGATGGCGAAAGGTAGTTGGATATGTTTTATGTGTTAGTGAGAATGTGATTTAGTCCTTTTTATTCAGCAAGAACTAAATAAATTGTACTTAGCATTTATTACAGCATCATAGTCATTAAGAAAAATGTATGTCAAGGCCTATTTGCCTGAAAAGTGAAAGGGGAAGTCATACTTAGGAAATATAATTGGCAAAATCCTTGAACACTTATTATCTGATGGTTTTATAACTGGATGGAGATTAACTTCATGAAAGATCTTCTTTTAATCTGAAACCAAAAAGAAAAAAAAAAACATTATATCAGGCTGTTCAGTGTCCTATGCTATTGTTGGATGATTGAAGTTGTTTGACTCTAAATATGGAACACAAGAGAACTTCAAAGGCAAAGGCAACTTTTTTTTTTTTTGTGAGCAACAGTGTTGTCAAAACTCCTTGGCCTCTTGTTTATATGGAGTTAAATCCAAGGACCTGTCTCCTCTGAGGATTTTTTCCTATCTCTTGCAGTCAGCATCAGCTTGAATTGGAAATCCAAAGAAATGTTAAGGAAACACTAAGAGCTTGATTTACACTTTTCAAAACCAGAAACTGTTTTCCCTTTGCTCACCCCCTTAGCAGAATAACCTCAAATGCGTGTGATATTGGCTCCATTTGAGTTGTGCCTGGTCAACCGTATTCCTTATAGCACTGGGACTTAATAAGAGAGAAAACTTATTTTGCATTGAGTCTAGCCCAAGGCTTAATTTGAAGATTGACCTTTTTGGTTTAGTAATTTTGATTCTTCTGGCCACCTTTCTTACTAAGTACACTAAACTTCCATTGAAGTTGTTGAAGGCCACAGTGGGGAGAAACGCAGCTGGGAGAAATCTGGCTGGATGTTTTTCCCATTAACTTCAGTCATATTATTTCCTTGACTAGTGTCTGAATTGAAGGTTGAAAAACCAATTGGTTGCATAACTGGATTCTAAACATAGCAACGGTGTTAGTAGACTTGCCGGAAGATAGTTGAAACAGTATATAATCTTCATGCATCCAGTCTCCCTAACCACCAACTTTTCTTTTTTGTTGTTAAAATATAACTAGATATCTTTACAAATAAAAAGTTCAAAGCTGGAGCATTATAAAATAGTTTGCATATGGGATTTCGATTTAAAGGTCATGGATAAAATTGCCTGCCCACTAACTAAGAAAACAAGTCTATTTTTCTTCATTTCTTTCCTTTTGACGGTGGTAAAAGTATTTTCTATTTTAAGTCTTAGCTCAGTGGTAGTTAACACTGGGTTACTAGTAAACAAGGTAGACTCAGGCTTACTTGTACTTAATTACTATTCTGTAGAGAAGAATTTCATGGTGGGGGGTTGGCCCTCCCACATCAAAGATCCTGGATCTGTCAGAATGACACCTGCTTCTCTCCCAACCTCAGTCAAAATCTCTTTTCCAGTTTTCAATCCCTGACAGAGAGGAAATTACCCAGTAAGTGAGGTAAGCACCACCTCACTTGTGCTTCTTGATAGCGACCCTACGTACAACAGCTCTTAACTCTGCTCCGTCCTGTGCCAATCACACTGTCTCCAGTACATCCATCCCAATTACCCCAGTCACTGAATCAACAGTGAATATTTGCAGTGGTTGCACAGCAGTTAAAGCATCGGGCTGTGGCTCAAAAGGTTAGTGGATTGAACCTGCCAG
>NW_006399787.1:2773162-2773689 GCF_000299155.1 Elephantulus edwardii
CATCAAGTACCTGGCAGGTTCAATCCACTAACCTTTTGAGCCACAGCCCGATGCTTTAACTGCTGTGCAACCACTGCAAATATTCACTGTTGATTAGTAAATAAAAACGAGTAAATCAGTGCACACAAAGTTTCACTACCCTCGCTTCTAAGGAACGCCATACTTATACTTCCTCCAAGATGTCTCTGTTTCTCTTCTGGCGATCCATGGTATAGTCAGTGCTTTCCCCCAACACCACAATTCATAAACATCAGTTCTTCTTCTGTTAGCCTTCTTCCGACAACACTTCGAAGAAAAAGGATCAAGGACTACAACGTTCAATATTACATCTCAACCCCAAGAAGAAGAAAGAAAGGAGATAGAGAGGGAGGGGGAGGAAGGGAGGAGGGAAGGGAAAGAAGGAAAGAGAAAAGAAAGGAAGGAAAGAGGGAGGGAGGGAGGGATTGAGGGATAGGATGGGAAGGGAAGGGAAGGAGGAAGCCTTATCCTTGGACCAGGAGGCAACATCATGATAGATAGAGGAAAGA
>NW_006399787.1:2774135-2783685 GCF_000299155.1 Elephantulus edwardii
TAGTCACTGTCCAGCTATCTGATGTATAGCAAGTAATTGTGAAGACCATGGCCTGGATTGAGTGCACCTTAGTCTCTAGACTGACATCATTGCTCTAGCAACAGTAAAAAAAAAAGACATACTGCATTGGGGAAATCAATCAACTGTCAAATGTTTATCTGAAATTCTAAAGAGCAAGGAGATCAGTTTAAAGATGAAGATGTGCCTGATCCAAGCCATGATATTTTCAGTTGCTTCCTATGTATCTGAAAGTTGATCAAGTGAACAAAAATGACAGAGGATTCTATGCATTTGAATTGTGGTGTTGGCAAAGAGTATTGAATAACCCAAGAACTGCCAAAAAATCAACCAAATCTGTTGAAGGTAGTGCAACTAGAGTGCTTCAACGGCAAGAATGGTGGAACTTCATCTGACTTCCTTTGGGCAGAGAAATCAGTCATCAGAGAGAAACATCAAGCTGGGAAAAGTAGAGGGTCCATGAAAAAGAGGAAGCTCTTCAACACAATGTGTTGAGACAGTCACTGTCACAGTGGGCTTGGGCAGGACAGAGATCATAAGGATGGCATAAAATAGGGCAAAGCTTAAATTTGTTGTTCTAGAGGCAACAGTGATGAAAGAGGAATTTCAAGCTGCTATGAAAGAATTGGGGGGAACAAGGCCTCTTGAGTTGATGGAATACTAACTGACATACTTCAGCAAACAGATGCTGCCCCCTGCACATACTAACCAGGTTATATCAAGAAATCTGGAGGACAATTTCCTGGAAGAGATCTATGTTTCTTTCCATTCCAAAAAAAGGTGATCAAACAGAATGTGGAAATTATAGAACACTATTATTAATATCACAAGCAAGCAAGATCCTGCTGAAGATTATCCAAAAAACAACTGGAACAGTACATCAGAGAACTGCCAGATGTGTAGGGTGAGTTTAAAAGAGCTCATGGTACTAGCACCATCATAGCCAACGATAGATGGATCTTAGCCAATAGCAGAGTACCAGAGGAATGTCTATTTGTGTTTCATTGACTATTCAAAGGCATTTGACTGTATGAATCACAACAAATTGTGAAAAACCTTGAGAAGAATGAAAAAGCCAGAACACTTAACTGTGTTCACGTGAAACCTTTATTTGGACCAGGAAGCAACAGTTAGAACGGAACAATCATATACTGCATTGTTCAGGAAAGGCGTGTGTCAGGAATACATCCTATTTCCATACCTTTTCAATCTATATGCGAAACATACCATTGGGGAGGCTGGATTTTATGAGGAGAAATGTGGTATCAGGATTAGAGTAAGACTCTTCAACAACCTGTGTTATGCAGATGGCACAACCTTGTCACAAGCTTGCTGAAAATGAGGAGGACACTGCCGCGGGCTGCTCCAGTTGGGAGGGGCTTATAAGCCTGAGGTCTAGGGTCTCGAAGAGGGAACACGAAGGTGGGTAGAAGTTCGGCAAAGGGACGATGAAAGAACACGACACAAACAGTCAAGTGATCTTGATGATTTTAATTCTGAGTCACTCTAATTCCCTTTCTTTTTTCTTTCCTTGCTTATTACATTTAACATGATACATTTATATTCCATTTTTACAATTAGAGGCTTAATCAACAGTCAGAAAAACAACAAGAATAAGAATAAAGTTTACATTATTTTCTTACACACAGCTATTTTTTATGTTCATGGTTCCTTGGAGAGCATGAAAGGCTATTCTTAATGGTCATGGTTCCTTGGTAATTGGAGAGCCTGGTAGACAATGGCTTTTCGCTTAAACATTTTCTTTTTAAACCTGTTTTTAAACCTGTTCTTCAACTTGTTTGGTAGCAAAGTTACAAAGTAAAAAAATTACATTTTAAATTTAAGCAGATACATTTCACATTGTTTAGCTGAATTTACAATATTATTTATTTCCATTCAAAAGATAACACTCTTACACTTTCCATTATTCCAGGGGTGATTACTATCTCAATAAGGGGGTTTTGGTTTATAAAAATATGTTTTTGGGTCATAATATCGCCTAAATTCATCATTCCAATCTCATGTTTCATGATTTATTTTACCACTTATACCTTTCATAACATCTTCCCTCTAGTCACTTTCAAACCTTTTAAAAAACATATCCCAAAAACCATCAGGGTGTTTTGCATTAAATTCATCATATTTTCCAGTATATGGAAGAGGTGTATCTGTAGGTTCTGGAATTCTGTAAGGGCCTCTCCCAATAGGGGGCTGCCACAAACAACCATTACCTAACAGATAAACAATTCTTCCACCTGGTATTCTCACGGTGGGGAGCAAGGGTTTGGGGTTTTCCTTTGAAGGAGTTCTTATAAGCCCTAGAAATCTAGGAGTCTCTGGAGTGGTCATCTCTAGGATTTCCACCATTAATTCTTTTTGTTATAATGCATCTATGAATTCCCTTAAAATCATATTGTTCTTTGTGTAAAGAACACAGCCTTTTTTCCCTGTCCCACATAGAAAACACAAAGAGACAATAGAAGAGAAATTACAGAAAGGCCAAGAACAATCATGGAGAAAGCACACGTTCCGAGAGGCTGACTTCCTTGAAGTTTTCGCCTCAATCAAGTGATTTTGTCACACAGACTCCCTTGGAGTTGGTGTAGCAGGACACAATGTGTTTGCTGCAGAAGGTCAAGAACTGTCATCTTCAATATGGGTTGAAGCGCAACAACAAGAAAACAATGATCCTCACCACTGGGCCAATTGATAACTTTATAATAAATGAAGAAAAGATTGAGATTTTGTTAACATCTTTGGCTTCCTTGGTTCTACCATCAACACTCTTGACACCAGCAATCAGGAAATCGGAAGTTAAATTGCATTGGGAAAGTCTACTGTCAGGCACCTCTCTAGAGTGCTGAAAAGCAGCAATGTCAGTCTGGAAACCAAAGTGCACCTGATACAGGCCATGGTGTTCACAATTACTTGTTATGCATCAGCGAGCTGGGCAATGACTAAGGATGATGGAAGAAGAGTTGATGCCTTTGAGTTGTGGTGCACATACCATTGATTGCCAGTAGAACAAACAGGTCTATCCTAGAGAGGGTGAAACCAAGCTGTTCCTAGGAGACAATAATTTTGAAACCCCTTTTACCATACTTGGGGCTTGTGGCCGCAAGGACCAGTCCTTGGACATCATTCTTGGAAGGATGAAGGGGCAATACAAGATAGAAAGTCCCAGGTTGAGATGGATTGACTCAGTGACTGGACAAATGGTATTAGTTTTGTCAGATATGAGGGTAGAACAGGGTTTGCTCAGGATAGGGCAGGGTTCAGAGCTATTGTACATAGGGTCACTATGAGTCACAGGTGATTCGATAGCACATAAATACAACATTGGTAACTATGAGTTGTAGTCAATTCAGTGGTACCTAACAGCATCCTTGCTGATTGTACAACTTTGTTGAACAGGAAGTAATGAAAAGACAATAGCTCGGATCAAGTGCACCTTCATGTAGTGGTGAAACTTTGTATCATATATTTTGGACATGCTATTAGGAGACCCCAGTCCTTGTAAAAAGGCATCATGCTACAAAGGTGGTGGTTATGTGTAGTTGACTATGTCTCATTGCAACCCTACAAACAATGGATCTGAACCTGGCTCTATCCTGTGCTATCTTCACCATTTCTGACTCACTTGAGCCCATTGTTTTCGTTACTGTGTCAATTTATCTTTTTGAGGGTCTTCTCATAGACTGCACCTCAACCTGTCCAAGTGTGATGTCCTTCTCCAAGGACTAGCTCTTCTTAACAACATGTTCCAAGTATGTTAGACAGTTTCACCATCCTAGCCTCCAAGGAGCACCCTTCTCCAGGACAGACTTGTTTATTCTCTAGGTAGTCCATGAAGTATTCAATGCTCTTCTCCAACACCACAGCTCAAGGGCATAGATTCTTCTGTCATCCTCCCTTGTCTGACTTTCAGATGCATAGTAAACAATGGAAAAGCTTGGAAAGGTGGAGGGTTAGAAAAAGAGAGGAAGAGCCTCAGGGAGATGGATTGACACAGTGAATAGAACATTGGGCTTGAGCATTTCAGAAATGGGGAGAAATGCACAGAAAGGCACGGTCATGGGGTTGCTATGAGTCATAGTTGATTTGATGGCCCCTGATGACCATAGTCATCAACTAGATGGCAGCAAACCAGCACATACCATGTTTATAGAGTAATCCACCTCAGCTGTATCCAAAGAGTTACACTAATCAGGTTCTTTTTTCTCTAATAAATATTCGAGGGCATTCTGGTGGCCTCATGGTGAGAAGTTGCACTGCAGTCCTGAAGGCATGAAGTTCAAATCCACTAGCTTTTGAGTAAAAGAAGGACGAGCAGCCTCCTCTCATGTGCTTTACTGCTGTAGAAAACTGGCTGGAGGGTCATCTTTGACTTCATTCTGACTTGGTGGCACACAACAATAACAACCATCTCTGTTAAAGGGTCTCCAGAGCACTAGTCCATATGGAGTTACACTGCTAACACGAAGATCTCATTTCTGTGACGATTGGAATCCACCAGTTGCTCTTTAGGAGAAAGGTGGGCAGTTTCCTCCCTGGTGATTTACAGCCTCAGAAACACAATAGTCAGCTGTGAATTGGTTCTGACTTGATAGCAATGTCTATATTCCTTTTCTTTCTTTTCTTTTTTTTTTTTTTTGTGCCTTGACTCATATAGTTAAATAGCATTTCTTTTAAATGGGATCAATTCCTTACATATTTTGAAATGGTACCTTCACTTACAAAACTTTTTTAAGGAAGGAGTAAATATCTCGATTGGCTTTACCTAAGGCTTGTGCTGTAAGCTCAACTACATCTCATATGGAAGCCAAGAATGTCATTGAATAAGTCACTCTTTGTCCAAAATTCCTACACCCCCTCCCCAAACTGTCACAGTTTTTTTCTCTCAATTTAGAACAAAAGTGAAAATGTGTGATTTTCATGTCCTTCAAAGGAGGAAGCTGTCCTCTCACGAAAGTATCTGGTTTTCTTGGATCCAAACAAAACCAGAGAAATAAAGCTGGAAAGTAAATTTGGGCAAATGTGTATATAAAGGCATTTCACGTATCAATATTAATGATATAAAAATAGTTGCATATTTTACTTCTTAAATTCCCAAATGTTTAGCAATAAAAACATATCAACATATCCCTCTTTGAGAAATAAATATTTAAACCAAGAAAATATCCTCTTTAGTTTCATTTCTGTATTCAACACAACACATCTAATTCCAGGCGAGATCTAGAAATGCAACTGTGGATTCCAAACTCCTAGACAAATTCCAGAGAAGTTGCCTTTGCTTTTGATTAGTAACAAAATAAACCAATCTATTCTGGGGGAAAATAGCCCAACTTTCAAGTTATAACTTCTTCTGTCTTAGTCTTTGGCTTCTACATTGTATCCCTATCTGTGCTCATTTACTGTTTCATCCCAAGGCCAATCCAAATCATTCTTAAGAATCTGACAGCTCTGCTCTACTGTTGACCTCTGAGGTCTACTGTCTGTGGAAGTCACAAGGAGGAAGTAAACTGTCTGCAGTTCTTGGAGGATTTCAATATCATGTGTCTTTGAATACTCATTACTGGAACCTTAAGGAATACATGGTGGCTTGGTTCGCTTCTTCCCTGGCACTGCTGGAGTGTGAAAAAGAATTGATGCCTTTGATCTGTGCTGTTAGAGAAGAGCATTAAACATCCCGTGGATGGCCAAGAAAACAAATAGAGATGTCTTGGAGAGGGGTGCAGCCAGAGAGCTCATTGGAGGCAAGAATATGAGGCTTCACCTCACATACTCTGGCTGGGCATGTGGTAGGAGGGACTATTCCTTGAAGAAGGACAAGATGTTGGGAAGGAGGGGAGGGTTGGCAAAGAAGAAGAAGACCTTCAACCAGGTGGATTGACACGTGACTGCTGCAATGGGCTCTTGTGTAAGGAAGTGTGAGGATGGCGCGGGATAGAATAGGGTTCAGATCTTTTGTTCATAGGGTCACTATGAGTCATTCTCAACAGCACCTAACAAGAACACCAACAACAACACTTAACTGTGACATGGACTTGCAGGAATAAACTCATTGTAAACAAACAGCAACCCATTAGTCCTCTTTCAGGAGGGCAGTCTAAACTCTCTGTATGTGGATGACCACCTTTCAAAGTGTGGGATTTTATGCCTTTCAGCACATACACATAATGAAAATGAATAATAAAATTACTACTCAACCCAAGTAAACATACCCAACATTTACATTTATACTTCGAACAATAGCTGGCTAGGGTTGAGAAAGCTAACGCTGCAGAATTGCCACTCTTACCATTCCCCCATCAGCAGTGATATCCCTGGTGTTGTGACCTCCCCTCAATCGGGCTTGAATTTCTGATAGATCTCTCTCCACAGTTCTAGCTGTGTTTCAATAATTCTCACCATGAGTTTACTGGTATGTGATAGTAGTGATATTGTTCAGTAATTTCTGCATTCTGTTGGATCACCTTTTTGGGGAATTGAAACAAAAATGGATCTTTTCCAGTTAGTTTCTCAGGGATCTGTTTTCCAAATTTCTTCGCACAGCCTGGTGAACATGTCCAGGGCCGCATCTGTTTGTTAAAACATGTCAATTGGTATCCCATCAATTCCCGGGGTCTTATGTTTGCCAGTGTCTTCAAAGAAGCTTGACCACCTTCCTTCATCATTATAGGTGGTTGAGCATGCACTACTTATTGAAATGGTTCCATGTCAGCCAGTTTTGCTCAGGTTGTTTGTTTGCTTGTTTTCTTTAAAAACAATGATACAGTTGTATTCCTTCTATCTTTTCTAGTTGCTTCTTGGATGGCTTTGCACATGACATCATTCAGTATTGCAACACGATGCTTGGATTTCTTTTTCAGTTCTTTCAGCTTGAAAAATGTTGAGCAAGTTCTTCTCTTTGTTTTTCTAATTCCAGATCTTTGCACTTTTCATTATAATACTTTGTTTTGTCTTCTCAAGTTGCCCTTTGAAATCTTCTGTTCATCTCTTTTACTTCAAGTTTACTGAAAGCAGAGACTATCAGAAGGATTTCTGTTCATGTTTTATTTGACTGTGTGGATCATAACAAACTATGGCTAACATTGAGAAGAATGGGAACCCCAGAATACTTAATTGTGATCATGTGAAACCTCCAACTCCACAAAGAAGCTGTTGTCTGAACAGAACAAGGAACTACTACGTGGTTTAAAATAAAGAAAGGCATGTTTCAGGATTGTATTCTTTCTCCACAGTTATTCAATGTATATGCTGAACAAATCACTTGATGAGGTGGGCTTTATGAAGGAGAATGTGACTTCAGGATCAGGGAAGGCTCATCTACAACCTGTGTTATACAGATGACACAACTTTGCTAACTGAAAGTGAAGAGGACTTGAAAGGCTTGTTGCAGAAGATTGAAGACTGCAGCCTTCAATATGGATTACAACTTGACATCAGGTATAAATAAATCCTGACCGCTAGACAAACATCATGGTGGATGAAGAAAAGATAGACATTGTCAATGATTTAATCTTACTTGGATCCACGATCAAGCCCCTTGCTATAAGCAATCAAGAAATTAAAAAAAAATTTAAAAATGCATTGGGAAAAATTTGCTAAAAAAACAACAATGTCAGATTAAAGACCAAGGTGTCCCCTATTCAAGCCATAGTCTTCTCAATTACTGGCTATGCATCTGAAAGATGGATAATGAACAAGGATGACAGGAGGAAAATGATACCTTTGAGTTGTGGTGTTGGAGAAGAGTACTGAATGTCCCTTGGACTGCCAAAAGAACAAAGAAATATGTCTTGCAGAAGGTACTCCCTAAAGGAAATGATGGTGAAAGTTTCTCTCACATACTTTGGGCTTATTGTTAGGAAAGACCAGTTCTTGGAATAAAGACTTGGAAATGTGGAGGGTCAGTGAAGAAGGGGAAGACTATCAAGCAAATAATTTCCACAGTGACTGTGATAATTGGCTCAAGGATAGCAGAGATGATTGTAATGGCACAGGATATGGCAAGGTGCAGATATATTGTTCACAAGGTTGCCATGAATCACAGCTGATAAACTGAAAGAAATAGTCAAGAAATGAAGGCATCATCATTCCATCATTCCTGCCTAAACTCCCATGACCTGGCAACCTCTCATTATTTTTTTTTCTTCTTTGAGTAAAGCATTTTACTAGCATTACTTAAATAAAAACAAAAGTTATAAGTGTCTCCTTAAATACTGGAGTTCTGTATCATTATATAATTCACTGGAAAGACCAGAATGCTGGTTTGAAGCAATCTTTTTTATTTTTTCCTCAGCAAAATTAGTCATATGAAACTACCAACACTTCAGATATTATAATTTAAAAGTAAGAACATATCTTATTCTGAGGGAAAGAGGATTATATGTTATTCTCATTCATTATTCAATAATTGATAGGCTCCTTTACATTCTGATTTGATATTTTTTCAAAATCATGTTTGTTTAAAGAGAGGGTGAGAGAGAGGTAAGTCTAAAATAAAGTTTCCTTTAACAACAACAATAACAAAAAGGCAAGTCCAAGGAGTGCTTAAGATGAGTTCATTCTGATTCAGTTCTCTGCAGAAAATGTGCATTTCCACCTCAGATACTGTTGCTCTTGTTGTTGTTGTTAAGTGCCATCAAGTTGTACACAACTCATAGTGACCCTACGAACAAAAGACCTGAACACTTGTGTAACTTCCATCGTTTCTCCAACTTTCTGCAGGCAAGCTATTTTGGAAGTGGATGCCACTCCTGCTTCCAAGCTTGTTTTACTGCTTCCAAGCTTATTTTAATTGGGGAGCTCCAAACACTGTCCATCATGGGTAACTATTTGACACATCAGTTTCACTGTGTTTAGCATCACAGCAACTACGAGTTCCCTCCTTACAGCAAATGAACAGACCAATGCTATACCACCTAGAAGAATGACCAAAAAGAATTAAAACCAGGTCAGAGGGCCCAAAAGCCTTTTTAAATAGGAGGCTGAATAAAATCAACTCACACCCCATGGAGAGTAAACATTCCACCCTAATCCACATCAGAACAAGAAAACAAACCTCTGTAGAATCCAACTGCTCCAGATGACTTCCCAACCTGGATTAGGAGGGGACAATTGTTGGAAAAACACATCATACTCAGAAAGGAAAGGTGGAATGACAGCTTAAGAGAGGATTGACATAGTGATTGTAACAATGACTCAGGAGTGAGAAATGCCGAAGATGGCACCGAGTAAGACAAAGTCCAGAGCCTTTGTTTATAGGGTCGCTACGTGGCATTAGTAGACTAGATAGCATATACCACCACCTCAGATACAGAGCCTGGTGAATCACCTACAGATCTGGTTAAAATGAAGATCCCGACTCATTCTACGTGGAATGATAGACGTCTCAGTAGGCGATTGAACTAAAATGAGCCAGTTCAAAGTACTGAGTCCCAGATTTTATAACATCAGATGTGCTGTTAATTCCCTTTGTTTCATTAAAGTTTTTCAGTGAAGAATCAGGTATCCTGATTCAAGTCAA
>NW_006399787.1:2784013-2810717 GCF_000299155.1 Elephantulus edwardii
TAAACATATTTCATCCAGTTTTTCTCAGTCTTACCCCCACCCCAGTGCTTTTTAAAAATCAAAATACATGCTTAACAATGTGACAATTTGACCTTTCAGAAAGTGCATCTCTCTGTCCTTGGGAAGAATTTCTCCAGCGTCTCATTTCCTTCTCTGGGAGCAGTCAGCTCATCAGGCTGTTTTGGAAGGATCTCCATGTCCTTTACTTGAACACGCCCCTGGAGTGTAGTCAGGCTCATGTGTGTCTCAAGACATCAGGACAGAGACAAACAAAAAGAATTAGTAAGATTATTATGAGACATACTTGTGTTGTTTTTCTTATGATGTGGCCTGGTTTTTAAAACCAGGTGTGAAAGGTTTCTCTTGATAAAACAAGATTATTCTTCAACTTTATCAGGGAATCCTGAGGCCTCCCAGCTCTTTCTTTTTAACACAATATTTATATGTATTTTGTATATCAGAAGAGCCTATTCATAGCATCTTCTTACGTGAAAGCAATTCCCAAGATGAATGGTAAGTTGCACAGAGAATTAAAAATCTATGTTTCTAATATCCCTTTTATAAGTTTTTCTTCTTTTTTTTCCTCTCTATTCTTTTTTTATTATTAATATTAATGAACAGAGATTTTGGATTCCCATTGTTGCACTTTTCTCCCTGCCCACCCCTCCCGTCCAATTCACTCTCCTCTTTGAAAAGTAAAATTCCTTCATTGGTAAACAATAACCCCCGCATTCCCCCTCCACCCCACCCCCCCCCCCTGCCCTGAGTACACTCTACTATGCAACCTTCATTCTGGACTCCCGTGATAGCCATAATACCCAATCATATATCACTTTTATCAGATCATACTGTGTATCTTTAGGCCTGTCCTTGGGGTGTGGCAATGCTGGTTTCAACTTTCTTTTGTCCTTTGTTGCTTAGCATTTAGCTGGGTTAGGAATGAAGGTCCGCAGAAGGTCTGCAAAATGATATGGATAGTGAGGAAGTTGGGTTGCCTTCAATAACACACGTTTAAAACATTTACTTGAAAAGACAAAAACAGTGGTAGCACTTGAAGTCTTGATCAATTTGAAGCACCCCATAGAGTCGTGAGTGTAGCCCTCATCCCTAAAGTGCTTCAGGAAGGCTTGCTGGCAGCTGGGCTCTAGATGCAAAGTGGCTTCCTTTCAGATACTTTGTGTAGTCTGGATACCCTCTCCTCGCCTGTTATTTTGGTCTTTTTCTTTGGCTTGTTTGTGTGTTTGTTTTTGTTCATGCTTCTCATCAGCTCCACTGCGAGTCAAAATACAGGCTTGATTTATGACTTCTTGTTGTTGTTATGTGCCATCGAGTCGTTTGCGACTCATAGTGACCCTATGTACAACAGCCCTAAACCCTGCTCTATCCTGTGCAAATCGCACTACCTCTGACACACCCATCCCGATTACCCCAGTCACTGAATCAATCCACCTCATAGAAGGTCTTCCCCTCCTGCGCTGTCCCTCCACTCTGCCCAGCATGATGTCCCTCTCCAAAGACATGTCTCTCCTTACAACATGTCCAAAGTATGTCAGGCGAAGCCCCAGAATCCTTGCCTCCAAGGAGCAGCCTGGTTTAACCCTCTCTAGGATGAATCTATTTGTTTTCTTGGCAGTCCATGGTACATTCAGTACTCTTCTCCAGCACCACAGCTCAAAGGCGTCAATTCTCCTTCTATCCTCCCTAGTCATTGTCCAACTCTCTGATGCATAACAAGTGATTGCAAAAACCATGGCCTGTATCAGGTGCACCTTAGTCTCCAGAGAGACACCTCCTATCACTGTCACATTCAAGCTGTCATCTAACAGAAGACAAAGACTTGGAGTAGCAAAGCCGACTAAGAGGGCAGGTGGATTTGGGGGGCAGGAGGGAGGTGAGGTTAAGGGATGATTGGGGAAATAGAGGGATTTTTGCCTCAGTTTTTTGGGTTGTGAGTTTTGGGATTCCCCTTCTCCCCCCTTTTCTGGACTGAGTAAAATAGATACATCAGTTCTAATGAGGCACTTCCTGCCCAGAGTCCCTGGCAGAAGCATCCTCCTCCCAACAGCTGCAGACTTGAGAGACCTCAGTTGGCTGGCTGACCAAGGTTCATCCTGTGTTTGACTAAGACCACAGCCAATAAAGGCAGTGTGTACCATGGAAAGAGCTCCCACTTCTCCCTCCTACCGGAGAAGACTTCTGTGAGCTTGAATGAGTGTGTGAATGTTCCAAATTAACATTAACTGGTCATCACTTTCTAATTTTAACTGCACATTAACTGGCTGGAAGACAAATCAAAGTTTGTTATGGGGTCGACCAGCTATCCTTTTGTTCTCTCTTCCTGTAAAGGACAACCCTCAAAAGTATGGTCCCCAGACCACCAGCATGAGCCGCACCTGGGACCTTGTTAAACTACAAATACTCGAATCTGCTCCAGACCAGATGACTCAGAAAATGTGAGGGTGGGGCCAGCCATCTGTTGTAACAAGTTCTCCATGTGATTCTGACACATGTTGAAGATCCAGAACCCCTATCTTAAACTTGATTACAGGATTCTCTTTAGTCTCTGTTCTAAAATAGAAATAAGAGAATGGTTTCTTTTTCAGGTGATATACAAAGACTCTGACTAGATTCCAAAGTTGCCTGATTTACTACTGAAAATCTCGTCCTCTCCTTCCTCTTAAATACGTTTCTATTAACCAGAACTCTTCATCCATTCATTGCCATTGAAACTCATAGCCGATCCTCCAATGGGTTTCTGCTGCTGTAAATCACACGGGAGGAGATTGTCCATCTTCCTCCTAAGCGCCCCCTGAGAAGCACACGCCCCTTCAGACGAGGCTGTCAGAGCTCCCATTAAATCTAAGCCTCAAGGTAAGTTTAATTCTTCTAGAGCTTGAAAGAAAGCGCTAGTATTTTATTATCTAAAGTCTCAAGTTCTTTAAGGCCAAATTGTAATCTCATTTTCCCTGCTCTCTGAGAAACCAGAGTGCATGCTAATTTGGGGCATGGATTCTACATTATTATTTTACACATAATTTTATTTTTTCCTGTCTGTACCAGTGGCCCAAGCTATCCACTGTAATTTGGAGAAATATTTACAGACTTTGACATTGTCATTTCCAGAAAAATTTGTATTAAATTACTCTTAAGTATTTACGCTTTTTCCAGCTTTTCTTCATCTTCTACAGCTGAGACCTTTGCTTTTCATATATTTGATTCTTTGTTCCTGAAGACTGATAATTAATAGTTAAATTAATAATAATTTGTCTAAACCTTTTATTTTCCATTTTAGATGTACTTTAGATTTAAAATAATTTATAATAAGGAATAAAATAATTAATAGGAAATATTAATATGAAATTAAGTATTCTCCTCCAAATCTCTCACTAGCATAATAATGGACAGTAAAAATCTATGCAGAATCCTCCAATTCTAAAATATCTTGACCATAATTATTCAATCACTTCTATTTCTGTAATTAATTAAAATACCCAGAAATGTGTCAGGGAATGTCTTTTTCCCCTAGAGAGTAACCACAATGTGATAGCCCTCATTCAAGGTCTTTATTAAATTAACCCACCCCCAACAACTTTTTTTTTTTTAAATTTTATTACTTTTGTGTGCGTGTACCGTCAAATCAGATCTGACTGGTACAGGAGGAGATTGTCCCTCCTTCCCCGGCAGAGCATCTGGTGGATTCGAACCGTGCGCCTCTGGGATTGCACCCCCAACAACTTGAACAAACAGAACAAACAAGTATGTCTTGGAAAAAGTGTAAGAAGGCGCAGCCAGAATGATTCTTGGAGGCAAGGATGGTGAAGTTTCATCTTACAGATTTTGTCATGTTGCTAGGAGAGGCTATTCTTTGAAGAATATGATATGTGAACACATGAGGGGGAGAGCGAAGGAGAGGACGACCCACAACCAGATGGACTGACATAGTGACTGCAGTGATGGACTCAAGTGTGTCAGAGATTGTGAGGATGGCACAGGGGAGGACAGGGTTCAGATCTGTTGTTCACAGAGTCACTATGAGTAGTACTCATTGGCACCTGACAACAACAACAACTAGAAGCAAGAAAAATATTGAAATATTACAGGTCTTATGTAATGGCAAAGTCAATTAAACAGAACCAAAATTATACCCCCCAAACTTGTGTTTAAAATGTCTTTGATTATTTAGTACATTGCAATTTTTTACCAAGTTCTATGATGGTACTTTTATAAAAAGAAAAAAGCAATTTGCATGAATATATAGATCAATTTTTCGGTACCTGTTGCTATCTGAAAAATCTTCCAACAGTTGAATAAAGATTTATACAGATCATTTTATACTTACATATATTTCTCAGCAAGGAAATATTTTGTTAGTCAACTCTGATACAGTCAGTCATTTATTATCTATTATGTTTCAAATATTTATTTGGACAAAATATCAATCTAATAATTTTAAGAATTTAAATATACTTCCTTCACTTTAAATGTATTTCCTTTACTTCACTTCATTGATAAAATTGATTTGCTGGCATTATTCTTAGTTAGCAACTTAGAGGAGCCCTTTCTTGTTGTTATGCACCGTGGAGTTGAAACCGACTCATAGTTCTCCCTCCAGTGGGTTTTCATAGGCAGTGAATCACATAAGTAGAGACTGCTCATCTTTACTGGTGGAGCTGCTGGTGGATCCAACATGCCTTTGGGTTGGCAGCATAATTTCTTACAACGAAGCCACCAGAAGTGCCAAAATGACTGGTTTGTGGTTTATATCCATCAGCTAATCCTAAGGAGAAAGAAGAAGTAATCTCCTATAAAGACCGCTTTGAAAACCCTGTATTAGGAAGTCAGGGGATGCATTGTATTAGGCAAGTCAGCTGTTAGGGATCTCTCAAATATGCTGAAGAGCAATGATGTCAGTTTGAAGACTAAGGTGTGCCTAATTCAGGTCAACGCCTTCTCAATCACCTGGTATGCATCAGAGTGCTGAACATTTAATAAGGATGACAGAAGAAGAATTGATGCCATTGAGTTGTGGTGCTGGAGAAGAATACTGAATCTCCCATGGACTGCCAAAAGGACAAACAGATGTGTTTTGGGAAGAGTGCAGCCAGAGTGCTCCTTGGAGGTAAGAATAGTAAAGCTCGGTCTGCCATACATTGGACATTTAGCTAGTTAAGGTTATTCCTTGGAGGGGGACATCATGCTTAGAAAGAAGGAAGTTCGTCTAAGGAGAGGAAGATCTCCAATGAGATAGACGGGCACAGTGATTTCAGCAGGATCTCCAATGTGTCAGAGAAAATGAGGAAGGTTCATAGGGTTGTTAAGAATCGTAGTCAGTTGGCACCTGACAGCAACTCTGTCCTGTAAGGTCAGAATCAATTAGAAGACAGTTATCGATTTTAATAGTTTGATGAACCATAATCTAAAGTTGACACAACCCCAACTGTAATTGCATATGCCAAGCTTTCATAAGGCGCTCTAGTGGAAATCCTGAAGACATACAGTTAAACTTGACCAGCTTTTCTGTGGGAGAAGGATGGGCAATCTCCTCCTATGTAATCTACTGCCTCTGAAAACCCCTTGGAATGCCAGCTATGGATCGATTCTGACTCAACAGCCTACAGCAACAACAACCTTTCATTACTCTTCAATATTTTGCTTTGAAGAGAAAGAAATTTGGAAAAAGCAGGCCTCTCAGAGCAGTCCATATTAAGATAATATAAGATCATAATTAGAAAACAGCCCAGACCCTTTCTTGCCTTATCCTTGATCCCTTTAGAGTCAATAAGAAAGGATCAATCTGGTCTCACAGCTATGCAACTCCAAAATGGTGCTTCCTGTTTGCTTTGGAGTAACCATGACCACCCAGAAACAGAAATCGTGTGTGTGTGTGTGTGTGTGTGTGTGTGTGTGTGTGTGAATCTATCATTTATTGGGCACTAAATAAAGATTAGATACAGATTCTCAGAACCATTGCTGAAGATGGGCTGAGCGTCACATAGACAGATGCCATATGAGAATAATTCCCGTTCTCAAGCCACTAAAATCCAGATGTCCGACTGAACAGCCGCCATCCTCCATCTGCCGTTTATCTCAAGATCACTGCTTGTGAGCTGCAGAGCATGTGTTATGCATTTCTAATACTGACGCCCATGATTGAGGTCAGATGTTCTCTACCCTTAATTCTGCCTTTAGGGACGCTTTGTATCTCCCAATGGGACAAACGTTCACAGACATCATACAGCAGAGCAGTTACAGAGAAACTTTCCCATGTTTGAGCAAGTCCATGTTCAGGTTAAGCTGAACATATTTGATGTACTTGGTGTTTATTGCTCTTCACAGGGAGTTTTTACAACCAAACGGAAAGCAAAGTAGGCATCTCCAGGCAAATAAGTTAAAATCTTATGGGATTTGTAACCCTGATGTTACTTTTCAATAGCTTGTCTGTATAAGAAAATCTTGGTTTGAGTATTGTTGTTTTTATTAATGAAGTTGTTTATTTTTTTACCAAGACTTCAAATCTAGTGTGTCTTTTATACTAATATCACACTTGAATGATGTACATTTCAAGTACAAGCCTAGATGAAAATTTTGAAAATACTTTCTAAAGTGTACACAAAATGTTTAGAAGTGAAAAGGGGGATTAGGTATAAGAAGCTACCTTTATAATTTAATACTGTGGCATTTAAGTTCCCCATATTGTTGGCTTCCTTTTTTTTTTCATTTTGGAAGGGTAGGTTTTTTATGCCTAAAATGTGTAAGTAATACTTTCCTCTCATTTCTCTGTCTCTTCCCATTTGGTTTGGGTTTTTGTTGTTGGGTTTGGTTTTTTTGGTTTGTTTGTTGTTGGTTGTTTGTTTTGTTTTTGTTTTTGTTTTTTTTTGCCTTCCACATGTGCAGACAACACATTTGATTTGAAATCTCCTAGCTTTCCTAATCTGCTGAGTGACACTTATCAAAGTGGTGAGCACCATGCTTGTTTGGGTACTGACCTCAACACCATGACTGTACACAAACATTTGATCCATTTCACAAAAAACAATGGACTAGTGACTTAGTTATTGTTGGCATCATGGAAATTAATTCCCACGTTGCCCATATCTTTTGTGAGGAACCATGTGGTAACATTAGTATCCATGTGGGACTGGCACAAGTCATTACCTATTTAATACATGTGGTTTGTTTTGCAATTATTATGAACATTGATAAATGTTGATGGTTGTAGAGGGGCTTCAGGCCTTTTTTTCATGGGGTCACTATGAATAATGCTCAACTCAAAAGTAGTCAACAACAATAACAACAACAACAACATTAGCCAAAGAGCAAGTATGTAGAAAAAATATTGTGTAATAGAAACCATGATTTAATATTTTTTTTGTATTGTTGTCTTGACATTATCAAAGAGTAACCATTTTATCTCATTCAATTACTATTTTATACACAGTCAATACCTTTGAAACTTATATAAAAAGCGTTGCATACAACCACCTATCTAGAAAGCAACTTTGTCTAGTGTACCACTGTTGTTAGGTACCCAAGTTAGAAGTGATTCATGGCTGATTCTCCCAAAGATCTTCAGAGACTGTTTATCACATAGAGGAAATTGTTCATACTTCTCCCTCAGAGCAGCTAATGGATTCAAACCGCATGCCTTTGTGTTGGCAGTGAATACGTTACCATTAAGCTATGAGAGCCCTATAAATGATATAAATAAAATTACTGTAATGCAACATTTTAAGATGCTCTACAATAAGTTATGATAAAGAAGTATTGAATTTTGCTATGGAAAATAGCAGGCATGTTGCAGTCACTCAAAATGTGGTTGATAATCAGACGCCTAGCTACGGAAAACAGCACCAAAAGCAACTAGTCTTGAATTGATGAGTATGACCTTTAAGGAAGAGATACAATGACGGCTTAATGTCAATCACTCCATGAGTATTAACTCTATGAGTGTTGTCTTCAGGAAGTTGTGCTTTGCCCCCTACACGGATGTGACAGGTAAATATTTGTTGCTTGGTCATGCAGAACTTTAAATACCTACTTCATCTGCAGCTGGTTGTCTTCTGTTTGTCAATTCATCCCAACAGTGCTCCTTCATGCTAAGTCTTTTAGCCTGAGAAACTACTTAACTCTGAAGACCTTCCAGCAGGCTTTCAGAGGCTATAAATCACAAGGGAGGAGACTAACCAGCTTTCTCTCATGGTGCAGCTGGTGGATTCAAACTGCATGCCTTTGATTGGGATTGCAGTGCAACTACTATACGCCACCAGCAATCAGTAATTCTTGGAGAGTTTCATGGTGTGCAGATTTTTCTGTCCCCATTGTCAGATGGTCCCTATGCTCCATCTGTCTGTGTATTTAAACTTTTCTTTCCATAAAACAAAAGTTATTAGGTTTAGGATCCACCTCACACTGGAATAACTTCATAATCACAAAACAAAATTAATGTGTAGTTCAGACTTCGATACATATTATTGGGAGACATAATTCAATTAATAACAAGTATTGAGATTATGCACAGCTTTAGTTTGCTTGGCTCCAAAGCTAAGAAAATTGCTGCTTGGCACCAGCAGCCAGGAAATTAAAAGACGTATTGCTATGGGGAGGTGGAATGATTCATTGACTGGGGTAATCAGGATAGATTTGTCAGAGGCAGTGCAATTGGCACAGGATAGAGCAGGTTTTAAGTCTCTTGTACAAGCGACTTGATGGCACATAACAACGACAACAAGTTGCTATGGGAATGTCTGCTGTTAGGGACCTCTCCAAAATACTGAAGAGCAATGGTGTTTCTCTGGAGACTGAGGTGCATCTGATACAAGCCAGGGTCTTTGCTATTGCTTGTTATGCATCAGAGAGTTGGACATGACTAAGGAGGATAGAAGGAGAATTGATGCCTTTGAGCTGTGGTGCTGGAGAAGAGTATTGAGGGTATCATAGACTGCTAAGAAAACAGATTCATTCTAGAGAGGGTTAAACCAGGCTGCTCCTTGGAGGCAAAGATCCTGAGACTTCATCTGGCATACTTTTCACATGTTTTAAGGAGGGACTGGTCCTTAAAGGGGGACATCATTTAGTAAGTCGTGGTGGGACAACGCAGGAGGGAAAAGACCCTCAGTGAGGTGGATTATTCAGTGACTGGGGTAATTGGGATGGGTGTGTCAGAGACAGTGCGACTGGCACAGGACAGAGCAGAGTTTAGGGCTGTTGTACATAGGGTTGCTATGAGTCGCAAGTGACTTGACAGCACATAAAAACAACAACAACACCACTTACTAAATGTTTACAGACTTAGTGCAATTTATGAGAATTTTTTTTAATTGCTTCAAACTTTTTTGAATTTTGAATACAGAACATCAACGCTTTTTCTTTAAATTTGCTGTCTTGCAACCAACAACTATGTACAACTCTTATTCTTAATGAACAGAATATATCAATGCCAAAAAGAACTGCTTGGTCTAGTGTTAAGAAGCTACACTGTCATCCCAAAAGCACATGATCTGAAACTATCAGCTGCTTTGCGGGAGAAAGATGGGAAATCTTCTTCCATGCAATTTAATGCCTTTGAAACCTGTTGGAGGGCCAGGTATGGGTCAGTTCCAACTTGACAGTACATAATAACAACATGGATATAAAATCTGCATACTTTTACTGGTAGAGAATGAGATTGTTAACAGCTTTAGTCTGCTTGGTACCAAAAGATGAACTCAGAAACTCAAAAGATGAATTGCATTGGGAAAATCTGCTGTCAGGGACCTCTCCAGAATACTGAAGAACCACTAAATCAGTCTGGAGACTAAGATGTGTCTGAGACAGGTACAATTTCTTACTTTGCATCAGAAAGCTGGACAGACAATTAGTAGGAATGATAGGAGAATTGAATGCCTTTGCACTGTGGTGCTGGAGAAGAGTACTGAACATACCGTTGATTTCTAGAAAGACAAGCAGGTTCATCCTGGAGAGAGTGAGACCAGGCTGCTGGAGTCTGAAGCTTCATCTGACATACTTTGGGCATATTGCCAGGAGGGACCAGTCCTTGGAAAGGAACATCATGCTTAGAAGGGTGGAAGGACAGCACAAAAGAGGAAGACCCCTGGATGGGATGGATTGACTCTGTGACTGGGGTAATGGGTGGTAGGTTTGTCAGAAACAATGAGGTTGACTAAGGATAGACCAGGCTTCAGAGCTATTGTAGATAGGGTCTCTATGAGTCGCAGGCAATTTGACAGCACATAAAAGCAGTATATCTCAAAACAAAACAATCACTGAAAGTAATTGTTGTGGAGTTGGAAGTGAGTCAAAGCTGACCCTCCATTGGGTTTCTGAGACTGTAAATTGCAAGGAAGGAGATTTCCCGTCTTTCTCCTGCTGATTTCCTGGTGAATTTGAAATACCAGAGGGGCGTCGCCTTGTGTTAACAGTGCAACTTGCAACTCTCTATGCCCCTAGGGCTCCCTATCCAAACTTATAAATTTAAAGAACCTGGTGATTTTATTTTTAGTTTAGAGACTAAAGTAAGAATTGGGATATATTACATGAAACTTAATCTGCTTGCACCTAAATGGATTTCAAATCCTGGAGTTCCACTCTGCCACAGTCTATCTTCCACGCTGTAAGTGGAAGAGTGTTAGTTCTGGAGGAATCCTAGCTGACTCTGCCTCTAATTGCTTGCACATCCTTGTGCGTGCCATTGCACCAGCCAGCATCTGGTGGCTTCGCTGTTAACTGAGGAAATTGGACCAAATCATCCTCTAAGTTACTGTCTTTCTCCCACACTCTGCAAGACTACTCTTAAAGGATTAGACAATTGCTTTCTTCACTGGATTGGAATTTGATAGTGTATAGTCTGATTCTTGGTTTCAAAGCTAATTCTAGGAGAGACCAAACCGCCTTGAGTTATAAACCTCTTCTGTTTGTAATCTATTTATGAAAAAACTTCTTGAAAAAACTCACTTTATTTACTTAATCCACTCTCCTTTTTTCCATGATATTTCCCCTCCCCCCTTAAATGGTATAGAATTAGAATCCTACTTCTACCTTTAACTAGCTATCTATAAACTAGCTTACAGATCTGGGGGGAAAAAATTAACAGCAACAATGTTTCAGAGAAGGGTCTGACAATCAAAGTTCACAAAATACTGCAGGACCTCCATAAGGAAAAGATTGACAATCCAATCACAAAATGGGCAAAAGACATGCAAAGACTCCACAAAGCAGAAGATTGGGACCACCAAGAAACACGTGTTCAAAATCACTAGCAATCAGAGAGATCCAAATCAAAACAACAATGAGATACTACCTCACTCCAGCAGCAGGAGCAAATTCAACAAAACAGCAAACAATAAATGTTGGAGAGGAGGCATAACAATAGGAACTCATGCACTGCTGGTGGGATTATAAAATGGTACAGCCATTATGGAAGGTGGTTTGACATTTCCTCAAAAATCTGAACATGGAATTCCCACATGACTCAGCTATCTAACTGTTAGGAATATATCCCGAGTGAATGAAACACAAATGGACATTTGTACACCTATATTCATGGCAGTGATATTTGCAATGGCAAGAAAACAGAAGTAGCACAAATGTCCATCAACAAACGAATGTACTGAGAAACTGGTACTTTTGCACAATGGAATACTATGTATCACTAAGGAAAAATGGTTTTTATAAACTACTATGTATCTTAGGAGAGACTGGAGAGCATTTTGCTGAGTGAAATATCTCAGTTACATAAGGACAAATACTGCAAAAAGTATTTTGAAAATAGGATAATTAAGTAAGAATAAGTGTTCAAAAAGGAAAAAAGAGAAGAGGGGCAGAAAAAAGAGAAGGGACAAAGAAAAATCACTGTGACTAGTAGAGGTTAGTGGTTAGAGGGGACAATAAGGTAATTTGAAAGGTTCAATGTGGGTTTGAAAGGGTGATAATAGGCATAGGGCAATGGTACTTACATAAAATAGAATGTATATGAATATATAAAACACAAAATATGTGAACATGATGTATATGAATGATTTTATCGAAACCAATAAGAAATGTCATTGGTTTCAGAGCTGTTGTACATAGGGTCGCTGTGAGTTGCAGGCAACTAGAGCACACATAACAAAAACAACAATATAATATAGACTTTAAATATGTCTTCAAACATTCCTCTCTGTCTGGAAAGCAGATATTGCTACTTTAAGTAATGTGCACATACTGACAGTTCTGAAATGTTTCTGTTTTATATTCAGCATATTTTAACAAATTTCATTCTCACAACAACTCCATCAAATTGGTGCTATTTCCATTGTGAATATATCTTAGATGAGAAAGCTAAGGCACAGAGGGGGTCTTGTAACTTACCAGTTGGTTGGTACTTATGAGTAACATAGGGATTAGGTAATTTATTAATGAGTATAGAGCCTACCTTTCAAAGCAGAACAATCCAAGTGCATTATCATTCGGCCACATACACAGACAAAAACAACCATTTAAAAATCAATTCCAAGAAGCAATGGCAAGCATAAATGGAGTTTCTTTTCTCCTCTTCTTTTTCACCTAAGAAGGAAACCTAGGAAAGAGGCAGCAGCTGCTGTTAACCTCACCACACTAATTATGTTATGTTGAAGCTTATGTTGATGGACTCACTTCTCTGTCATTGCTGTGGAGTTAGAATCAACTCCCAGCTGGCCCTCTAGCAGGTTTTCCAAGGCTGTAAATCATATGGGAGGAGATGGGCCAGCTCTCTCCCTTGGGTAATCTGACCCCCACAGAGGCAGGGTCACTGGATTAACAGCGCAGCTCTCTAGGCAGTAAGCAAGGAGTTTTAATTTTCTTACTCTTTCTGAATTGCTAAGAGAGAAAAGCAACCGGGCGGGGCTAGAGCCCCAAGCATAGAACCCCGAATCCACTTCCTCTCTCCACTGTCCTGCCAAATGCCAAGTGGTTTAATTTTTGTTTTTTAACTTAAACACTTTTCTGCTCTAAGAACCCCAACGCTTGCCTTACCTACAGAGGCCTCTTGGAGTACAAGGGAAATTTGATTGGAAAAGAAAGCGTTGAGAGAGGCCGATGGGTACAGGGAGCTTTTTCTTGTCCTATCAAAATGTGCCAGTGGAAGTTGAGTGGATTCTATGAGCAAATGTGGAATTTTGCCACCAAATTCTTTCCTCCAGAGTTAATATTCTCGTGCAATTTTAATATTAATACAAGGAGAACAGCACTGGGTGGATAATTTTTTCTCCCTCAGGGACAGAGTTCTCCCAAGACAACAGTAAAATTAAATAGTTTCAGAATTGCTGGAATACAGAGAACATCAGCAGCAGCAAAGAAGAAAACGGGCTATGATCTCTGACATTCATTTTTTATTTATAATTTTTTATGTATCATATATATATATATTTTACAGCACATTCTTTCCATTTAATTCCCCCCACTTATTCATTGTTGCACATTTTACTCCTTGCCCACTCTTCTCCCCCAGTTCATTTTTCTCTTTGAAAAGAAAAAAAAGATTCTTTCATTGTTATAATATCCCCCACCCCCAAGTCCACAGGCCACTTTACTACGTATTTCTGTTTCTGGAATCTTGTCATGAAAATAATACCTAATCCTTTATTACTTTTAAACAATTTTCTTCCTCATCTGTTTCAATGCAGTATACATTATTTATCCCCTCTTTTCTTCGATTTCCCCCAACCCTGATGTCAGGACAAATACTGCATAGTGCCATTGTTGTAAAATGGGACATTCATTTTTGAAAGTGAGAAGAAGGAACTGGTAATACTCGGCCAAGCATGGACCTTAGAGCTTCCCATGGTGTGTGGGCCCTTTGATACTAATCATTATATCAATCTAATTTGGATCATCAAAAGAGATCTTACACATGGTGGAAGTGACTGCATCAAGCATTAAACACAGAGATTACACGCTATAGGGGCGCAGCATTTGCATTTTAGAGATGTCATCATTTTGTTGTTTGAGCTAATCCTTCTATGATTTCTTTGAATCACTCTTTTGGAGCATCCTAAAAAAGCCGGGAGTGGGGCAATGAAAGCTTTTCTCAAGCAACTTGACTTACTGAATAGCTAAACTTTCAGTTTGTAAAGCTGTTACTTCTAAACTATAGCCTAATTATTGTAAGTGGGGAGAGGCAAAGGAACCCGGGTGGCACAGTGGTTAAGTACTCGCTGGGTAAACCCACCAGCCCCTCCAAGCAGTCTGCTTCTCTCAAGATTATGGCCTTAGAACCTCTACGGGTAGTTCTACTTTGTCCTGCATGGTTACTTTAAGTTAATATTTATTTCACCAAAGTGCATTTCCTGAGGCATTTGAGAGAGACAACAAATGGTAAAATTCCATGCTATTGAAATATATAATTCTTAATAAGGACACTCGTTATTTCACAGAAGTTGACAAGATTTTAAGTCCTGGTGTTCATTTTGGATGTGCGTTAATGACTTTACTTGTTTCATTTCATTCATTTCCATTCCCTGTGTGTTTGTGATTCTGAATCGTGTGATGTGGTTTATAGGCACTGTTTTTACATGATAGGAATGCCAACAATTTTCCTTTGGTCTTTTTATGCTTAAAAAAATAAAGATGAAAATGTGAGATCATGAAGGATGTTCGCAATGCTTTGCATGTCCTTGACTAGATTCTTTCACCATGTGTGTCCATAATAGTTTGCACGTGGCCAGTTGGGTATCTGATGTCTTACTTACTGTGGGACAGTTTACTGAACTGAATGTCAAAGTCTGTTTCCCTGGATAGAAATTGAGCAATATGAAGAACAAAATCATAAACAGGCTCAAGAATATAAATTTCCTTTCAGATAATTTTATGCCAGTTATATATGATCAATTTTAAAACCCTCAACTATCTACAGCAAAACATGCTTACTTTTACACTAGGACTTGCTGTTATCCAAACAGTGTTGTCAACTTGATTCTGATTGTTAGTGATCCTATGAGACACAGTACGACTGCCCCATATGGTTTTCTAAAGCTGTAACTCCTCATGGGAACAGACTAGTCCATCTTTCTCTAGGGGGCTAGCTCGTAGGTTTGAACTGACAACCTTCTGGATAGTAGCAAAGCACTTTAACCATGGGTGCCTGTAGGCTCTTGGCTTGCCATATGGGGGGAGTTAAATACCAGAAAGCAAGGACCTTGAGGTATATTTACAGGAGAAGCCTGCAACTTGTCAGGTAGTAAATTTTCAAATGCTTTGAATATTTGGGACTTGGGGGTTAATTGCATTTAACTTGAGTTAATTGCATGTGGGGATTAAAGTAGGATGAGTGAGAAAGTGATCTCTTTCCTTTGAAATGTTTTCTAAACTGGCAACACAATGAACTTACAATTTATTTATTATTTTTTTTTTTTATGTTTTCAATCTGACATGCCTCAGGGACTTAAGTGTCAATTGTTGCTGTTGTTATATGCCATCGTGTTGCTTGTGACTCCTAGCACCCTCTATATAAGAGCACTAAACCCTGCTCTATCCTATGCAACCTCACTATCTCTGCCACAGTCACTCCCATTTCCTCAATCACTGTGTTGATTCATCTCATTGAGGGTCTTCCCCTCCTGCACTGTCCCTCCAACCTCCCAAACATGATGTCCTTCTCCAAGGACTGGTCACCCCTTCCTTGTGTTCTCTCACAGTTCTGTTGGTTAGATGTCTAAAATTAGTTCCACCGGGCCCAAACCAAGATTTTGTAGGACTGTGGTCTCACCAAAGGCTCCAGTGGGGAATCTATTCCTCCTGCAGTTTCTAGGGGTTGCTAATGGATTTTTGGGTGGATTCACCATTCCAGTTCCTGCCCACATGATCACATTGCATTCTCCTCTCAGTGTGTTATCAAATCTCCCTCTATGTCTCTCTTCTAAGGACAACTGTGATTGTGTTTATTGCCACCACTAATGGTGTAATAATGGTGTGATTTCTATCATGTTGCACTGCTTTGCAAAAGGCCGCAAATCCCTGGAGGTTCAGGTCCACCACTGACTCCTGAGGAGGACGATGGGCAGTATCCTCCTGTTTCAAGATTTATAATCTTGAAAACCCAGTTGAGGGTTGTTATGAGTTGGACTCGACTTGATGGCATTGAGTTTGCAGTTTGACAGGATAATCTAGGTTAATCTCCCACATCAAGATCCTTACATTAATCATATCTCCAAACACCCTTTTCCCAAAATAGGTAAGGTTTACGGGTTTCAGATAAGAATCTCCTGGGGCCTTTCAGGCCATCCTAGACTACTATGAGTAGTGAAACTGTCTTCCTTTGACATACAGCAGGCAGCATGAATCACCTCCTGTGCACTTGTACTTAGGAGCACGTCTAGCAAATCTCACCTGGAAACAGGAGAACAGAGTTATACCTCCTCACATGTCTTCTTAACTGGGACTCTCACACTTTCTGTGTTTGAACAGTACGTCCCTGCCACGGGCTGAAAAAGGGGGAAATACTTCGCTCTAACTTTCCAGCTCCCAGCTCACAAACCATTGAGTTCTAAGGAATGAAAGTCCAGACCACCAGTTTGCATTTAATGAACCTAGTTCAGTGGCAGCAGTTCCCACAGTAATAATTTCTGACCTGCAGAGAAGAGCAGCCTCAGAGCTCTCCGAAGATGCCAGCTAGGCCTCTTCTCACACATCTGCTCCTGTGGTTGTGGGAAAAGGAATGATCTGATCCTGTGAAGGTCAGAGCACAACTGGGAGCTTTCGCTTCCTTGTTAGTCAGCATGGGATGAAGAATACACAACCAGCAGGGCAAAGATTAGAAACAAGGTAGCAAAGTACCTGGCATCTCAGTTGCTATTACTAAGGAGAGGAAATTTCAGTTATTCAAAATGGTAAGCTATGTATTTTCTTATTCTGTGTAACAAGCTTTTTTTGTCACTTTTCTTCTTCAAAATATTGGCAATGTTTCCATTATGTTCCTTGGCCTGGACAGGGTGTCTGGAAAACTACCATTAGCAATTCATTAAGATACAGTCAAAATTAAAATGCAGATAAAGTGAGCTTTGACTTTTTTTTTTTTTTTTTTAGCCAAACACCCTTCTAGAGACTACTGTGGATGTCCAGAGAAAGGAGAATGTGATGACAAAGAGACAATAACTTCAGGTGGTTTTGTTTAGATATCCTGATGTGAAAAGGCTTATTAATCTCCATCTGTCATAGATCCACAGACAATGAAAACTGAAGAACTTGTTTCCACAAGGGGAAAAAAAATCCTTTATCAAAGATAGTATGCAAGTTATTTCATTAGGAGTTGACCCAGAGGTTACTTATTTTAATATGTTCAGGTTTGTATACCACCAGTTGCTGTCAAGTCAATTCCAACTCCTAACAGCTCTCAGTGTGTCACAGTAGAAGCATTCTGGTCGTGTTTGCATGGACCAAGTTTTCTGACATAGATCACCAGAACTTTCTTCTTAGCTTTTAGGTGAACTCTAACTACCTTTGAGACAGTTTTGCTTTGGGTAGACCCAAATCTTCATTTCAGTTAGCAGCCAAACACATCACCTACTTTTACCACCAGGGACTGTGTATGTGTGTGAATGTATTTGTGAAAGTTGTAACATACACCTTTTATGTTTATTTGCGATCTGCTCCTACCCTCTGTGAAGTATTTTGGTAAATGTATTATGCTAATTTTCTTTTTTTTTTTACAGCAACATGTAAAAGACATTAGTGTTATTAAAAAAAAAACCTTCCAGGGGGAATAAGTGGTTGGCAAACAAATATAGAAGGTGTGTGTTATTTGCATAAACACAGTGTGTGTGTGTATGTGTGTGTGTGTGTACACATCCATACCTCTATAATATATGAATATGTACGCATACCTATATGTGTACACATATTATATGTAAATAAAAAGATGCAGGGTAAAGGAAGTGAAAGTTCATGAAAGATTGGGGAACATCATTCTCTAGGACAGTATTGTGACCTTTGCAAATCAAATACATAAGAATATATTAATAAAACCCTTTGTGTTTCTATTCTGAACAAAAATATCCCATCTATTCATAGGAATATGTAGGTTATTACTCAATGGATTGTGACCACATAAAGTGATCAATTACTCAGGGAGAAATCGTTAAAGGGGGCGGGGGAGAGAAAGAAAGGGTGATGGAGAAAGAGAAGGTGTTCATATCTGGTTGCTTTTCTGAGAATGTGGGTCACAGTCTAAAGAGATTCCAAAGGTAACGTGATAATATGGCACGTCTCCTGAAGGGCAACCAGTGGAAATGTTCTAAATCAAAAATAACTCAACGTTTCAGAATTCCGAGAGGACATTCAGTACATCTTCAGAGAAATCGGGAAGGAGGAATAAGAGTCTATTTCAAGATTTCAAGAGATTAAACTTATTCTATTATGAATTTATTGTTGAAAATGTTAAATATCATTACTAGTGGAATTGTACTAAAGACTTCAGGGAAAGCTGTTATTTATCTGTTACACAGAACTCAAATAAATGGAACTTTACAAAGATGTTTTGACAGTCTCTGTGGGTGTATCATAATTTTAAATCTCAGTTACATGTAGATAATAATGCTATCTCACGCTGCTTATCAGAATGGCCATCAAGAAATTTTTAAGTGCTTTATTGGCTACCTGCCATTTAAGCAAGTGTCATGATAATAACAATGTCTATGTGTGGCTGAATGATTCCTACACTTACCTTTTCTTACACTCAATCATACATGTACTAAAATTTCACTCCAGAAAGTAATGAAAAACTTCCTTGGTCTACTCTGAAAGATTTTGACCCAACATTCATTTGTGCAGTGAAGAAGTGGAGATTATATGGCAACCAAGGTTACTCAAATTATTACTCCTCATAAATCATAGGTTCTCACTCTATAACATAGTGAGGGGACCTATGAATAAGGCAATTTTCCCCCTTTCTCAGGAAAAAACCACCCATCGAGCACTTGGACTCTATCTTAAGAAATTCTCCAACAAGAGTATCTATGCATACACACACACACGAAAAAAAATCAGATTAACAAATAAAAATATTCTTAATCTTAATGGGAAAATGACATAGAAAAAGGCAAGAATAGAATGCATACTTTTTAGGAGCTATGTGATTTGGAAGGTGAGGCAGGGGTTCCAATGTGGACCCTGAACTTTTTTCCTAATGATGGTAAACCAATACTATACAGCACCTAATGAACCAGCACCAAACCATGGCTTACATCCTGCAGCCAGAGAGTGTGGATAAGCTTCCTTAGCCTTTTTAGAAAAACTAAGAGCTGTGAACATGAGAAAGAAGTTTCCGAGAAAAGAAATTGGAAGCAGTCACCATCCACTGGCCGTCACTTTGGGTCACTAGAAACAGGCATCCATTGCCTAGGACAGGATTAGATGCTTAGAGGAAGTCAGGACCCTGAGTGCTGGTCAGTGAACACTTCAAAGGAGAGGAGCAGTGAGGGGACCAGAAACCAATCAGAGGGAAGGGGGATGTTTGAACAAGAGAGTGGGCTATAAAAAGACTAACGTTTTGAGGCTTCTCTCTCTGCTCTCTTACTGCTTATGGGTTATTACCTACCTAGGCAGCTCCATGAAGGCACAAGAAGTCAGGTAAGTGCGGGATCAACTAGTCGGTGTTTGCTTGAATATGGTTGGTCTCTTTAGAACTGCTTTGTGAGATAGCTTACATTCTAATCACTGTGAACAGTGTTCCTAAACTATGCTGCTTGTTTGCTCCGCATCTGCTGAAGGTGTCTACCACAGTGATATGAGCTCACAAATGACACTTGAAAAATGGGTGGGATGTGGGCTGTCACACTGTGTCCCTGCTTCCTCTCCTCCCTGCTTGCTTACACCCAGACCTCCATTTGTGAAGTGAGGTTGGCATTCTCTGCAGCTTATTGGCAAGAACACTGCGATACTAAGAGACACTGTGCGTATGTGCGTATGTGTGTGAGGGTGAGGTATCCTTTGCAAGACAAGGATATTATGGTCCAAAGGCAGCCAGTTTTGAACATATTGCTATTGTGTTCTTTTCTAGAAATCCTCTCATTTCTTTTAAATGTTAGTCTGAAGAAGAAATTCCAGTTGCTAAAAGACCTCTCCTGTTTGAGAACACACTCTAACAGCTGCAAGTGTACTGGCTACTGGAGGGATTTTTCAGTTGAGTGATGAGGTCAAACTAAAATGTTAGAATATACAATAGAGATGACGTTCACGGATGGATTCTTATTCTGTCTTGTGGGCCATCTGTTTAGAGGTTTCTAACCCTTTGGCTCAGGTATTAATAAATAAATAAATAAATAAATAAAGGCCAAGGGAAGTTTGCAAATTTCTTAAATGCCGTTCCTTGCCAACACCAGTGTTAATCTAGAGATACTTCTGCAAGTTTTAGCTCAAGATTAATGGTCATCCCTGCTAAACCAGTCAATAAAATTACAACTTAACCTATTAGGGGTTTAAGTTGAAGATGGAAGTCATACAATGCAATATCTTAATTTTGATTGTTTTTAAAAGAATATAGAGCTCAAAGGGGATTGACACATTGTTTCAGAAGAGAATGGCCTTGTCTGAGATGATTGATCAAAGGTCTATCCATTACCCTCCACACCACAAAGGAACTGCTATTTTCCTTATATATACAATCAAACTCAAAGTCAAATCCATTGCCATGGAGTCAGAACTGACTCCTAACTGGCCTGCCAGTAGATTTTGAGAGGTTTTAGATTGCATGAAGGAAACTGAGCATCTTTTTCCCTTGAAGTGCTAAGTGGTGGATTTGAACTACCTACCCTTGGGTTGGCAGGATCACTTCTTACCAATTAGGTCACCAAAGCTCTACAAAGCTACATAGATATATACATTAACAGAAATGTATGTATGCATAAGTAAATTAAGAATTCACTTCGTGTATGTGTACAGTATTGGTAGTGCTTTATTATTGTTCTGTTATATATAGGATCCTATGAGTTGGAGCCAACTCGATGGTACCCAACAGCAAAAGTCAAGTAAAAGCTTTTAGGAGGAGAAGAGTTGCAGCTTCAGTAATTATAAAGTAGTATGGGACTAGGTAAAGGAAAGAATAGTTTAATTGTCACCTTATCCCTTAATCTCACCATTGAAGTGATCATCAAGGAAGAAGTACCAGAGACTATTGCTTATAGGTGTCTTGTATTCTACTGTGGAAATCTGATACCTCCTTCGTGTTCTTTTCTGACAAATGAACCTCTTGAGGGGGCTGGGAGATGAGTGAAACTGTGTGAATCAAAGCAGGTCATTGTCATGATTCTAGCTTTTATTTCAGAGGCAGGAAGAAGGGCTTTCATGGATGTTCAATATATTCATAGCAGCAAACGCTCTTATTCGTACGGAAGTCTTCATCTCTGCTTTCCTCTCACTCATCACTTAAGAACAGCAGGACACCATTAAAAAGATTTATTTTTAAATGCAGCTACATGGACTCTGTTTTTACACCTAGTATCTGATTGCACCTAAGCCTGTGTGCTAATCTTTGCTTACTTTCAGTTATTTCAGAAGTAGCCAGGATATAAATCTTAAATAGTAAAACATTTTAATTTATATTAAGATAAATAACATACTCAGGTGTACATCCATTTATATATATATACGTATGAATACACAAATATATATATATATATATCTCAATATCTCAGTGAGTGTATACTATTAATAGAGTTCCTCTTTTTCTTACATGCATACATAAACATTATTGTATTTGTGCATAAGCTTTATCTTTCCGAGACAATTACATGAGAATATCTTACACTGAACTTCATAATTATTCTAAAGAGAAGTTAAATAACCCTCCCGAAACCATATATAGTTAGTGGCAAAATCATATACCCAGGTCAGTAAGCGACATCATGTTAATAGAGAAAAGATTGACATTTTCAAAGATTTGATTCACGATAAACATCCATGCAAACAGCAGGCAAAAATTCCAATAACATATCATATTGGGTGAATATGCCACAAAGACCTCGTTAAGGTCTTGTCCAAACCTCACTTCAAGGACTAAGGTGCACCTGATCCAAGTTACGCTATTCTCCATTTTCTCACATGTGAAAGATAGATAATGAAGAAGATAGAAAAAGAATTGATGCATGTGAATTATGGTATTGGGTAAGACTATTGAATAGGCTGTGCACTAGAGGAATAAATTTGTCCTGGCAAAATACCACAGAATATTTAGAAGCAAGGCTGGAGAGACTTCAGCTTACATACTTTGAGCATGTTCTCAGGAAGGACTGACCAGTTCCTGGGGAAGGACGTCGTCTTTGGTAGAGTAAGGGGTCAGTGAGATAGACTGATACAGTGGTTACAACAAAGAATTCAAACATCATAACAATTGTGAGCCTGGCACAGAGCTGGGCAGCCTTTCATTCTGTGATACATAGGGTGACTATGAGTCAGACCCACCGCAACACCTAAACACAACAAAGCCAGGACCAGCAATGAAGTTTCCTGATTCCTTGCCAAGAGTTCTTTCCACTACCAACAGCTGTCAGTGGTTACTGGGGAGGCAAGGAGAATGAAACAGATTTGGCTTCTCTGAAGTAGAGAATTATAGATAGATAATGACTGAAAGGTCAGCAATGCAGTTATTTTCAAGGTCAGTTGATCCAGGGTGGTCCTATCTGTGACTGAGATAAGTTGTCCAAATGGCCAGGTAGGATAACTTTGATATGTTCTATCTGTATTGTACTATTTTTCACTTTCACCTAGTGCTGTAGTAATTTTATGCTTTTTTTAAACTGTTTATTTTTTACAACAAAACAATCTTAGAGCTATTCATTATACTAGTAGTAAAAATATGAGGCAAGTCTGCTTTTGTTACTGATTGTATACAGAACTAAAATCTTGAATAATATTTTCTCTCAGTTGACAAGAATGGTGAAACAATTTAATCAAGTTCTGCTTCCAAGGATGTCCATTAGTCAATATATATTTAGATGAATGTGCTAATTATGACATACAAAATAGAAACTTCTTTCTCCAGGTTTTATTTTTGTAATCCATTTCTTTATTTACACATTCTCTTTTTTAGTCTCTCTTTAACTAATTCATAATTAGGTCCAGTAACATAGATGAAGCAATTTGAAAGGTCTGTTTTTGTATTATTCAATCTGCGTTCATTGGCAATGTTAGTAAACGAAATGAGAAAACTTCCCCTTTGTTACAAACAATACTGTAACCATAATCAAAACCAACCCAGTTAATAAGCAGGCTTTATTTGAGCTCAGAATTGTTACCAAGTAAGTAGCAACTCAAAGGACCTTGGTAGTAACTTCAGATTGATGGTAAGAGCTTAGCAATCTCCTCTGACACATACATTTGTATTTAAAAATCTGTTTGTCCTGTTAAACTCTAAAGGCAATTCTTGGAATAGGAGCAATTTAATGTTAAAAACAATGGAATCTTGGGTTCTGTTAAGTACAGGCTGAGATGAAAAAACAAAGAACTCCCCAATTCAAGGGGTCACAAAAGGCAGACATTTATATCTTTCCCCATTATAATCTGGCCGGTCCTGGTGGTGGAGTGACTGGACGACTTTAGGTCATGAAATGACACAGATTACTTACTTACTTACTTACTTACTGTGGTATTGCCATTCCTTGGATGTTATTCTTATTAGCCCTGCTGAAGATAGGTCACTACTGTTACAGGTTATAGGTCCGTGTTACAGTCCATAAAAAAAAGGAGTTAGCAGAGAGCCCAGAGCAAGTGTCTTTACAGAGATGACCCAGAAATGGCAGATATCAGTTCCACTCCTCTCCTTTGGCCTGGAACCTCATCACATGCATGCTCTTAGTTTCAAGGAATGCTGGGGAATGTAGTCTCTAGATGTGAGGCCACATTTCTGAAAATGTGATATTTAAAAATAAGTAGAGAAAAATGGATGCTTTAGAGATAATTCGCAGTACCAACAACCACGACAGCATTTACTACAACACACTTTTATTCAAGCAGAAATGGTTATTCAAAGAATTATGCAATGAATATTAATGCTAGTAGTATTTGTGTTACTGAAAAATGACTTAAGTTTTCTTAGTCTTTGTACCATTTTGAGAGTAAAAGTTATACAGACTGTTTGCATCTTGCACAAAGATTAAGATATGCACCAGACTCTTTTAGTGACAAGATAGGAATATAGTGTCTGGTTTGTAGGCAATACAAGTAATGTGCCATTTCTTTTAAATGATTGAGAAATACAGTTTCTTCTTATTACAATTATTCTTGAAGAATAGCATAGATGGTTAATAATGATGCTCAAGAAGCTCTGGTGGCCTCCTCGTAAGAGTCTGAACTGCAACCTTGAAGGCCCGCAGTTCAAATCCACCAGCTGCTCCTTGGGAAAAGGATGGGCAATCTTCTCCCCTGTGATTACTGCCTCTGAAAACCCACTGGAGAGTCAGGTGTGGGGTGGTTCCATGCCCGAGGTCACCCAAACACATCTCTGCTATTTATTCTGCATCTTTTTCTGTCCTTCTTAATAATGCAAGTTGTTCACTGTAAATGACAGTTTGTGGTGCAGTGGATTGTTTAGAGTGGCTTTTCTAGCCATTGG
This sequence comes from Elephantulus edwardii, assembly GCF_000299155.1. Taxonomy (NCBI): domain Eukaryota; kingdom Metazoa; phylum Chordata; class Mammalia; order Macroscelidea; family Macroscelididae; genus Elephantulus; species Elephantulus edwardii. The sequence goes on from NW_006399787.1 coordinate 2,808,570, forward strand.
CTTTGACTTTCATGGATTCGGTAACTGGAGGAGTAGTGGGGGGTGGGTGTATTGGAGACGGTGTGATTGGCCCAGGACAGAGCAGGGTTTAGGGCTGTTGTACATAGGGTTGCTATGAGTCGCAGGTGACTCGATGGCACATAACAACAACAATAACAACAGCATGGCTGCATGTTGTTGCTTTGTACCGCTGAGCTGGAACAACTGACCTTTCAGTGCGTTTTCAGAGACAGTGAGTCACGAGGGAGGAGACTGTCCATTCTTCTCCAGAGGAGCTGTTGGTGGATTTGAACATTTAGGTTTGAGCTTTTAAGGCTGTAGTGCAGCTTCTTACCACTAGGCCACCAGAGCTCCCTACATAGCTGCATATGACTATACAAATGTAGAGTCTGGGGCTCCATAACTCCTAATGTAAGTGAGGCAAATAGCACATTTGAGTGTGTAGGCTATGGAAAAGGGAGTTGGTCAGTTTTACCATTTTGCCATGCTGTCAGGGTTGAGGTAAACAAGATCATTTTCTAGATAGTACAACTCTGATTTGAGAAGGTGAAGTAACGCCATGAAAGGTTATAAAGCAGTAAGTGGAAAATACAAGGTTCAAATGCAGAACAGTGCTGCTCCCATTCAGAACCCACTTTTGTTCAATTTTCATCAAGTTACTTCTCCCCGTGCACTCCTGGAGGAGACACCATGAAGTCTTGTTTGACCCCCCTCCTCTCTACAGTTCTCCGCTCCTGACTCAGTACATACTATCAGCTCCATAGTAAAATCTTCTCTTCAATTCCCCTTTCCTGTCTATCTCCACTTCCAGTCGATTTAGAATTTGGGTTTGGACCACTGCGCCTATTTTCTAACTAGCCTTTCTATAATTTAATTGCCTTTCTTTTTTCCGCCCTTCTGTGAGATGATGATTGCAAAATAAATAATAGCATCTGATTACAGTTTCCTCATGCTTAAAACTTCCCATTTGTTCTTCCATCTCCACAGAATAAGATTTCGGTTCATTACTTTGGCATGCAGGGCTCTGCTCAAATCAGCTTCAGCCTCTTCTCTCATCATGCAGCTCCCACCCAACTTAAATTCTATCCACACTTAAGTCTTTGCTAATATCTAAATCCATGAGCTTTTTTTATGCTTCTCTACTTTTGTACACTATTATGTTCTTATGACCCAGAATAGCTTGCCATATTTTTTTCTGCCCTGGAAACAGATATTTCATTAAAGATATAATTATAAATATATAAAACAACAAGTGAAATAAGTCACTATTTTTTTATATAAATATATAAAACAACAAGTGAAATAAGTTGCTATTTTTTTTCTTCCCCATTACTTCTATGTGTCTGAGTACATTTAGAGATCTCCTTCTAGAAAATCAGGCATTGAAAACCTTGCCATGGGTTTTCTACTCTGAGTCCCACAGATTCTCCATGAGCCAGAACTGATTTGAAGGCAACTGGTATACTGATGTTATCATAACTAGATGTTTGCCTGACAAATGATTGTTTATTAACCATTTACTATTCAATAAACAAGCTACTGTGCTCAGTACTCAAGCCAAACCCCAAGCCCATTGCTGCCAAGTGAATTCTGATTCATACTATCCCTCCATTGGCTTTCTAAGGCTCTAACTCTGTAAAGAAGGAGACTGCTCATCTTTCTCCAAAGGGTAACTGGTGTGTTTGAACCAATGACCTTTCTGTTAATAACTTGTGACACTTTGTACTATGTTATGAGAATTCCTTGACTATAGGTAAACTATTTGTTGTGTATCAGCAACTTAGAACTGAACCATAACTGACCCTCTAGTGGGTTTTGTTATTGTTGTTAATTGCCATGGAGTCAAGGCCAACTCATAGAGACTCTCTGAACAAAAGACCTATTGCCTTTTTTATAGCTATCGTTGTTTCTCCAAGTTCACAGAGTTTCCAGACACATGTGGTTTAGGAAGCAGATGCCGCTCCTGCTTCACAGACTGTTTTACAACTGGGAGCTCCACCAAACACTGTCCACAATGGGAAAACATTATGGTATTTGATATCCTAATGGAACAATTCCCATTCTTCTCAGAGTCAGCCATAGTTTGTTATGATCCACACAGTCAAATGCCTTTGCATAATCAATGAAACACAGATAGACATTCCTCTG
>NW_006399787.1:2812672-2815321 GCF_000299155.1 Elephantulus edwardii
TGAGATTGGCACAGGATAGAGCAGGGTTTAGGGCTATTGTACATAGGGTCGCTATGAGTCGCAAACGACTCGACGACGGCACATAACAACAACAACAACAATGGCACAAGGTTCAGCGTCATAGCAAATCCAGGTTACCTCATACAGCACATTGACAAAGAATGGTGTGCAAGGTGGAAGAATGTTCCTCCAGATATAACAGCACTAGTCTCATTTAGCAGTGGTTAAGTGTTGTCGAGTTAAATATGACTCAGAGTAAGCTTTGCAGAAAAGACCTCTGTTCTATAATTAATATAATTTCAGTACATTTATAAGAGAGCTTGTAGAGTTTCCAGAGGCATCTAGTTTAGGAAGTGGATGCCACTCCTGCTTCTCAACATGGATCAGTCTGGAAGCTCATCCAACCATCGTACATAATGGTTAACCATTATGGTATTTGACACAACTATGGAATAGTGTTCAGCATCACAACAACTCCAGGTTGTTCAGTACAGCAAATAGACAAATGATTGCTGTGTCTTTAAAAGAATATTCTTCTAAAATTCATAAAATCCTACAGGATTTTAAAGTCATATCATCAAGCAGGACTCCTCCTTTACCCTTAGTCTAAGGCTCAAGGCCACCCACTTTTGAGGGAGAAAAAGAACAGTAACACACAACAAATAGGACCTCGGAAACTTCCCTTACCTGACTGCCACCAAGACGAGACTGTCACCGAGACGTCAGCCAGCCAGCCAACTTCCAGAGTGGGTTTTAAGAGGCAGTAAATTACAGGGGAGGAGATTGTTTGTCTTTTCCCCACAGGGAAGCTTCTGGATTTGAACCACATACTTTTACATTAACAGCACCAATTTTTACCATTAAGCTACAAGAGCTCCCAAAAGGGAGGATAATCAAGGATAAAATCATCCCTGCCCCTAAGGGTTCAGATGTTATTGTTAAGTTTTCTGTTGTTGTTAAGTGTCATCAAGTTGCTAGAAACTCATAGTGACTCTATGTACAATAGCTCTGAACCCTGCTCTCTCTTCAGTCAACCTCATTGTCTCTAATACACCCACCCCTGTTACCCCAGTCATTCCATCCACTGAGTCAATCCCTCTCATCCAGGGTATTCCTCTCTTGCATTATATCAACCTGCCAAGCATAACGCCCCTCTCTATGGCCTGGTCTCTCTTTGCAACATGCCCGAAGTATGTAAGATGGAGATTCAGAATCTTTGCCTCCAAGAAGTACCTTGGTTTTACCCTGCTTCAGAATGAACCCATTAGTTTTCCTAGCAGTCCATGGTATATTCAATACTCTTCTCCAGCACCACAACACAAAGGCATCAATCCTCCTTCTATCATCCCTAGTGATTGTCCAGTTTTTTGATGCATAGCATGGATCAGGAGTATATTAGTCTCCATACTAGCATCGTTGCTCTTCGGTACTCTGGAGAGGTCCCTGAAAGCAGATTTTTCCCAGTGCAATTCGTTTTCTGATTTCCTGGCTGCTGGGACCAAGAGTGCTGACTGTGGAGTCAACCAAATTGAAGCTTTTAAAATCTCATTCTCTTCACAATCTATCATGATGCTGCCCATGGTGAGAATCTTTGTTTTCTTGATGTTGAGCTTCAATCCATATTGAAGACTACAGTCCTTGACCTTCTGCAACAAATGCCTGAGGTCTTCCTCAGTTTCAGCAAGTAAAATTGTGTCATCTGCATAATGCAGGTTGTTGATGAGTCTTCCTCTAATCGTTCCTCCTTATATAGCCCAACCTCCAGAATGATCTGTACCACATATAGATTGAAAAGGTATGGAGATAAGATGCATCCCTGGTGTACACTTTTCCTGATTTTGAACCATGCAGTGTTTCCTTTCTCTGTTCTGTTGACTGCCTCCTGGTCCAAGTATAGGTTTCGTATAAGCACAATCAAGCATTCTGGGATTCCCATTCTTCTGAGAGTCACCCAGAGTTTGTTGTGATCCACACAGTCAAATGTCTTTGCATAGTCAATGAAACACAGAAAGACATTCCTCTGGTACTCTGCTTTCAGCCAAGATCCGTCTGACATTAGCTGTAATATCCTTCTTACTATGGCCTGCACATCTGGCAGTTCTCTGTTGATGTGTTGTTCCAGTCATTTTTGTATAATTTTTAGCAGGACCTTGCTTGTATGTGATATTAATAATATTGTTCAATAATTTCCACACATACTGTACACAGGGTTTACAGAGGCCTGCAATTTCAGAAGTGGATGGCCAATCCTTCTTCCTAGTCTGTCTTAATCTGAATGTTCAGATTTAGAGAGGTATCAGACAGACCAGCGTTTTACAGAAAAATAAAAGAAGTATCTCTGATTGTGCAGTTAACCATTCGTATCAGTGTTGTCCCTGCCCTTGGCACACATGTCTTTACCCACTTATTTCCCGGCTCTACCATCTGCCAGGATACCCATCCACTTCTACCTACTCCCTTCAACATCCATCTCCCATTGTCCCGCCCTTTTTCTGATAGCTTATATATGAAGGTTCCTTGGCTTCTGTGATTCCAAATATGTCAGCTTCTGACAGTTTCTTATTCTGTGACCAGTGTCTCTTAAGTTCAGTGGCAATGATTTCTGAGCAAAGGTGATGTGTCTTTAGAACTGGTGTGTAGACAGGTTTT
>NW_006399787.1:2815941-2816966 GCF_000299155.1 Elephantulus edwardii
ATTGGCACAGGACAGATCAGAGTTTAGGGCTGTTGCACATAGGGTTGCTATGAGTCTCAAGCGACTCAATGACACATAACAACAACAACAACAATTTCCACACTGTCGGTCACCATTATTATTTTTTTTTGAATGGTAATAAACATGGATTTCTTATAGTCAGTTGGCTGGGTAGTGCCCTCCAGATTTTTTGTCACAACTTGGTGAGCGTGTCTAGGACAGCACCTGTTGAAATATGTCAATTGGTATGCTGTTGATTCCTGGGGCCTTGATTTTGCCAATTCCTTCAGAGCAGCTCAAATATTCTACTTAATCACCATAGGCTCTTGATTATATGTTGTTTCATGAAATTCTATGTCAGCCAATTTTTTTTTGGTACAGTGGTTCTGCATACTCTTTCCATTTCCTATTAATGCTCCCTGATTCATTTAATATTCTGCCCAAAGCATCCTTTAGTATTACTACAACTCAGGGATTTAATTTGTTCTTTAAGTTCCTTCAGCTTAAGAAATGTTGAGCGAGTTTGGGCCTTTTGGTTTTCTCACTCCAGTTCTTTGCACATTCCATGACGTGATGTTTCTTTGCTTTGTCTTCTAGCCATGTCTTTGGAATTTTCTGTCTAGCTCCTTATCTTTTTTATTTCTTCCCTTTGCTTTGCCTCCCCAGCACTCTAGTACAATATTCATATTGTTAATAAAAGAATTGTTAATAATCCAGGGACTTCCTGTATACATACACATTTTGAGAGACAAGGAAATGAATGACTCGTACAAGTATTGCTGTTATTATGTGCTGTCAAGTCAAGTATGACTCAAAGCAGGCCCATGAACAATAGATTTTAACCATATCCTATCCTGTGACATCATCAGCATTGCTGTCATTCCTGAGCTCATTGTAGCAATCACTGTATCAATTCATTTAGTTGAGAGTCTTCCTCTCTTTTCCTGACCTTCCTAACAACATGCAAAATCTACTTAGACCAAGAAGCTGCTGTGGAACAGAACAAGGGAACACTGCAGTGCTCA
>NW_006399787.1:2818321-2828226 GCF_000299155.1 Elephantulus edwardii
ATCCAAATAAGATGAAGTCTTTGACAGTTCCAATTAAATATGTCTCAAATAACATACAAATGCATTTATGAGGTTATAGGGGCTGGAAATTAAAAATCTACAGGCTTGAAACAATTATAGGTTTACAGTCTGACATAGGATATCAAGTGTAGAAGAGGATAGTTCGCAACAGATAGAACTCTGCTAGAATATTTATTTATGATCTGGAGAAAGACCATACTCTCAAGTTAAGGCCTCTTCTAATTGATTGGCTTATCACATTATATAATATCATGGAGAGTTGTTGCATTACATTAAAAAGTATTACATTGCGACACAGAACATGCAGAAGAGCCACCATTTCAGTATTTATCAATCCACTGAGAATCATAAACTAGTCAAGGTGACTGTAAAATTGACCAACACGTTACTTTAGATTGTTGTTGCTATGTGCCATCAAGATGCTTGCAACTAATAGCAACCCTATGTACAAGAGCCCTAAATGTCGTTCTATCCTGTGCCAACCTCACTGTCTCACACACACTCATTCCCACCACTCCACTCACAGAATTGATCCATCTCATCGAAGGTCTTCCTCTCCTGCACCGCCCCTCCTCTCTGCCAAACATGATGTCCCTCTCCAAGGACCAGTCCCTTCTTGCAACATGCCCAAAGTATGTCAGATGAAGTTTCAGAATCCCTGACTCCAAGGAGCATTCTGGCTTCACCTTCCCCAGGACAAACCTGTTTGTTCTCCCAGCAGTCCATGGAATATTCAACACTCTTCTCCAGCACCACAGCTCAAAGGTATCAATTCTCTTTCTATCATCCCTACTCACTGTCCAACTCTCTGATGCATAGCACGTAATTGAGAAGACTATAGCCTGGATCAGGTGCACCTTAGTCTCCAGCCTGATGTCATTGCTCTTCAGTACTCTTGAGAGGTCCCTCGCAGCTGAATTTCCCAATGCAATTCACCTCTTGATTTCCTGGCTGCTGTTACCAAGAGTGTTGACTGTGGAGAAAAGTAAACTAAAACTGTTATCTTAGATAGAAATGTAATTCATCAACTAAGACTGTATTCATCTCTCTCTGTCTTTCTGGTTTTCCTATTAGACTATAAACTCTTTGAAGATTAATCATGTTTTTATCATCCTGTTCTCAGTTCTTATCATTGTTTTTGACACATAGTTGTTATGTGTCCTCAAGCCACCTGCAACTCATAGCAGCTCTGAACCTTGCCTTGTCCTGAGCCAGTCTCACTAACTGACACACCTATCTCCATTACCTCAGCTATTGTATCAATCCATCTCATGAAGGGTCATCTTCTCCTGCACTATCCCTCCACTCTTCCAACCATGATGTCCTTCTCTGCATACTGGTGCCTCCTATGTAAGACAGAGCATCAAAATCCCAACCTCTGAGGAGAAACATTGTGTCACCTTCTCCAAGACAGACCTTTTTTTTTTTTTTTCTTTCTTTGTGGTCCATGGTATGTTCAAGACTTTTTACCAGCCCCACAACTCAAAGACATCAATTCTTCTTCTGTCATCCTTCATCATTGTCCAGCTCTCTGATACATAACAAGCAATTGCGAAGACCATGGCCTAGATCAGGCACACCTTAGTCTCTAGACTGACGTCATCATTGTTTCTCAGTACTCTGGAGAGATTTCTAACAGCAGATTTTCCCAGTACAGTTAATCTTTTGATTTCTTGACTGATGGTGCCAAGAGTGTTGATTGTGGAACTGAGAAATCTGAAATTGTTAACAATCTCAATCTTTTCTCCAGTTATCATGGTTCTGCCAATTGGCCCAGTGGTGAGAATCTTTGTCTTCTTGATGTTGAGCTTCAATCCATATTGAAGTTTTTATTGAAGTTATAGAAATTTTTTGTAGGTTATTGAATAAGAAATTTTCAAAAATCCACAGAGAGGCTATATTTAAAACACAATGTCTTTATAGATATTATTAGAGATGAGACTAAGATACAGCAATTAAAGTTGTTTTAGGTCTTCATCTGAGCGATAGGAGGGATTTATGATTAAAATTGGAATGATGAAATCACAGTAAAGATAAAAACAAACATGAGGAAAGTATTGTATTAGTCCATGTCATGTAAACACTGCAGTGAACTACCTTAAAACATTTACAATAGATATTTTAAAATTGTTTTATAATAGATATTTATTTTCATATCTGTACATTTGCTGATTTAGGCTAACCTAGGCTCTGCTTCACGTTGAACATAATTTACAATGACGATGAATGCTTGTATGAATTGAGCACTTATTACAGCTTCCAGCATGGACCACATGCTATCTGTGTCTTAATTCATAAACCCCCAGTTTACAGATAAGACACAATGCACAATGAAGTTAAGTAACTTGCTTGCCCAAGGACAATAGCTAGAAGTGGAAAAGCCAGCATTTTAAAAATTGGTTTCTTGAATAACATCAAATGGGTTGACTTCAGCCTGAAGTGTTGCTTCATTATACTGAAGTCCTAGCTAAGAATGGTGACTCTTCCTACCACAACAAGCATGTACAAACTCTTGATGTTATTATGTGCCATTGTTATTGTTGTATGCCATCGAGGCAGAGCTGACCCATAGTTGACCTTCCAGCAAGTTTTTAGAGACAGTAAAATTGCACAGGAGGAGTTTGATAATCCTTCTCTCATAGAGCAGCTGGTGGATTCAAACCACGTACTTTTGGGTTTGCTGTGCAGCTTCCTAGCACGAGGCCACCAAAGTTCCCTATTGAGTTGACTGCAACTCTTAGGTGACCCTGTGAACAACAGAGCACAGTGTGATCTTGCCCTATCTGGTGCCTTCCTCTTGATGTCTGACATGCTAACTCCCAGTCCACCTCCTTGAAGGTCTTCTTCTCTTTTTCTTATTCTCCACCTTTCTCAGCATACTCTTTTTCCAAGACCCGCTACTCCTGACCACATGCTCCAAATATGTGAGACAGTTTCATCATCTTCACTTCTAAGCGCCCTGTTGGTACCTCTTCTAAGACAGATTTGTGTATTCTTTGGACTGTCTGTGGTATATTCAATATTCTTCTCCAAAACCACAATTCAAAGGCATCAATTCTTCTTCTGTCATCTTTATTCATTGTCCAACTTTCAAATGCCTAGGAAACAATTGAAGATATCATTACTTGGATCAGGTACACCTTAATCTTTAAATTGATATTGTTACTCTTTAACACTTTATAAAGTTCCTTGACCAACATAGCTATATTTTTATTTAATTTTCATTCAAATTTCCATAAAGAAGAAAACCACAATTCTGTAGCCTCTTAGCTTTGCCTCTGTGCCTGACATTTGTTTTCCACCCATCTATAATGAAATTCACATCTATAGTAAGTTACAGTCCAGATCTCAGGTCCATGTGACTTTCTACCTACTTTCCATTAGGTTGAAGACTAGCTTTCTAGCTACCCTTCTCCCCTCCCCCATCTTGGTATTCTGATTTTCTTGTATTATGGCAAAATTAATTTGCTTTCATTTTCTGAGATAGACCTCTCACAGTCACTATTTGTAGTCATTTGCTTTGTATTTTATGTTTCTATGTGAACTTGTTTTCTTTTTCTTGTACTATCACAACTTCTTTTGAATTCTTTCTTTCCTCTTGTCTTTTGATACTTTTTCTACCTTCTCTATCTATCCCAGACTTTGAGTTACACCTACCCATATAGTATTTCTACTTTCCATTCATTCATTGTGTATTTATTCATTGACTACCACTATATTTTAGGCACTGGAGTCCCTGGAGGTACAGACAGTTCATGAACTCAGCTACTGGCTGAAAGCACAGTGGTTCAAGACTAGCCAGCGGTGCCAAGAACAAATTCCTTATGAGCTACTCCTTAGAAAACAGCCATTGTTAACCCTGTGGAGCATAGTTCTGCTCTTACTTAATAGAAACTTGTTAATTTAGTGTTCTTTCTCTTTTAAATACAAGTCATGAGAATGCAGCAGCAAATAAGTTAGATAGGGTCTCTGATTTCATGGAGTTTTATTTTAATGCAGAAGACAGACAAAACCAGGTAGATTAAAAAAATAAAAATTAAAATTTCAGTCAGTGATATATTGTGAAAAAAAATCTCAACAGATTGGAGTGGAGAACTGAGTTTGAGTAAGTATGCAAAGCATTACACCCCCCTCCCCAGGATGATTAAGATCACTTGATCTCTTTTTTTTGAGGGGGGTAGGCTGATTAAAATATGATGAGGTGATGTTGAGCTAATAGGATGAAATGAGAAGTTAGAGAATAATCAGTCAGAAGAAGCAATGGTCTTAAGATTATTACCTACTTGAGGAACGTCCTTGCTTTAGGAACAGAAAGAAGGCCATCAGGGTTGAAGCAGAACAGAGAGGGTAGGGCTGGTAGAAGGTGACCTTGGAGAAGTATGTAGTAGGTAACATCATATAGGACATTGCAAGCCATGGTAATAAATATATATATTATCCCATACCTTTTCAAACTCTATGCAGAATAGATTATCCAGGAGGCTTGGCTCTAGGAAGAGAAATGTGGCATCAGAATTGGAGGAAAACTTATCAACAATCTACGTTATGCAGATGACACAGCCCTGCTTGCTGAAACTGAGGAGAACCTGAAGCACTTGCTGCAGAAGGTCAAAGACTGTAGCCTTCACTATGGATTGAAGATCAATATCATGAAAATAAATATTTTTACCACTTGGCCTATTAGCACCAATCATGAAAGATGATTAAGAGATTGAGATTATTAATAGCTTCCATTTGCTTACCTCAACAATCAACACTCTTGGTATCAGCAGCACGAAAATGAGAAGATGAATTGCATTGGGAAAGTCTGCTGTAAGAGACCTCTCCAGAGTACTGAAGAACAATGATGTCAGTTTGGAGGTAAAGGGGCGCCTGATACAGGCCATGGTCTTTGCAATTACATGCTATGCATGGATAATGACTAGGGATAATAGAAGGAGATTGAAGCCTTTGAGCTGTGGTACTGGAGAAGAGTGTTAAATATACCAAGGACTGCTAGGAGAACAAACAAGTATGACCTAAAGAGGGTGAGACCAGGCTGCTCCTTGGAAGCAAGGATTCTGAAGCTTCATCTGATATACTTTGGATATGTTGCAAGGTCAGACCGATCCTTAGAGAGGGACATCATGCTTGGAAGGGTGGAGGGACAGTGCAGGAGAGGAAGACCCTCTATGAGATGGTATAAAGGGGGTGGGTGTGTCACAGACAATAGATTGGCACAGGATAGAGCAGGGTTTAGGGATGTACATAGGATCGTTATGAGTTGAAAGTGACTTGATATCACATAAGCAGCAACAAGATGGGCAATTTGAGGTCACCAGATGGGTTTGAGTTTAATAATATGATATGGGTTTTAAGTATCATTGTAACTACTCTGTTAAGAGTATATTACACAGAGGCAAGTAAGATATTTTATTTCAACTTTGACACAAACAGCAGCAACACAGATCGTTGTTGTAGTTCTAAGTCTTGGGTCTGATCCAGACCATTGTCTTTGCAATTGCTTGCTATGCATCAGAGAGCTGGACAATGACTAAGGATGACAGAAGAAAAAATTGAAGTCTCTGAGTTGTGGTGCTGGAAAAGAGTCTTGAACGTACTATGGACCACCAAGAAAACAAATAGGTCTCTCTTGCACAGAGTGAAATCAAGTTTCTCCTTTGAGGCTAGGATTCTGAAGCTCCATCTCACATCCTTTGGGAAAGTGTCCATGAAGAACATCATGCTTAGAAATGTGGAAAGGGCAGCGCAGAAGAGGAAAACCTCACATTAGATGAATTTATACAGTAACTAGGACAATGAGGGTAGGTGTGTCAGAGCTAGTGAGACTGGCTCAGGACAGGGTAGGCTTCAGAACTGTTGTACATAGGATTGCTATGAGTTGTCAGTGACTGGATTGTACATAAAAACTCATAAAACAAAAAAAAAATAAAAACTCACTGCTATTAAGTCAATTTGGACTCATTTTGACCATAGAGTACAAAGCCGAACTGCAGCATCAAGTTACTGGTGTAAATCTTAATGGACACAGACTACTTGTCTTTTTTTCTATAATATGTTTATAACTGATCTATCATTTGGAGCCCAACACTTAACCCATTCTCCCACCAGGACCCCAGGATGCTTATAAAGAGTGGATATTTTAATATCTCTAAATGACAGGTGCTGTGCTGATTCAGTTTACAGCTTCCTGTAAAGTAAATATTTCTAAGTACACTACTTGGAATAGAAACCCAGACCTAATTAACTTGATGAAGCAATATTTTCCAACCAAATTCTGTGCATAATATTATCTTCTTGATAATAACAGGATCTGAGACCACCTTCTTATCTTCTTCAGGTAATGCCCATTCTCCCAGAATTCCACCAGCTTCATTATCAGGCTTCCAAGGAAGGACATTTAATCCCAGGCCTGTGTCACCAACATATGAGATCTAGAGGAGACATATCCTTACCTTGGAAATTATCATACTGTGACAGCAGTGTGGTCCAATTATAAGAGCACAGAGACCAAGTCACAAAAAGACAGTTGCGGAGCAGAAGCTCAGGGACAAGGGCCTTTCTCCAGTACTGTCTCAGACAAAAATCTTTTCCCTGAAACTGATAAATGGGATTTGGATTTCCATCATCCTAAAAACAAGACCGGCATCAACATGACAGACCAGCAGCAGTGTGTGGTGCATGACAGCACAGATGTGATGTGTGTCCTAAGCCGTCATATCAAGGGGTGGCTGGGGGAGGGAGGTGCTGGACAGGGTAGGCAGGAGTGCATGAGATGCTGATGTAGCAGGAAAGAGAAGGGTCAAGATACCTGTGCCATGGTGAGGGGACACTGAATGTATTAGTTCTTTCTGTAGGTAGATTGTAGTGGCTCTTTCTTGTCTGACAGATATTGTTCTAAAACATAGCATCCAAATCAAGACAGACTAGGAAGTCTTGGCCATCCACTTCCAGAATATAACAGGCATTTAAAAACCGTATGTGCAATAGAGCAAACTTAAAGTAGACTAACAGATATGGTGCACAAAAACAACAACAATATTTTTTAAAAAATAATGTTATACTGATTTATTTACAAAGTTTATACACATTGATTTTCACATAAGATCCTTTGCATTTCTTCACCACCCCATCGAATTGTGCAACCCTCTGATTAACACCCCCTCCTTCATCCTCACGCCTCAGCTTCCACTCTCCCTACCTACTTGGACCCTCATACTCATTTCACAATAATGGTTTCATATAGTATTTGTCCTTGTGGGACTGGGTTAGCTCACTCAGCATAATGCTCTCTAGTCCCTCCCTAATGAGGTAGTAATTTACAAAATTATTGCTCCTGCATGCTGTGTACTATTCCATTTTATGAATATACCACAACTTCTCAATCCATTTATTTGTGGTTGGACATCTGGCTGTTTCCATGTTCTTGTGATGGTGAATAACGCTGCCGTGAACCTTGGTGTACAAGTTTCCATTTGAACCTCAGTTCTCCTTTTCTTGGGGTATATTCCAAGCAATGGAATAGCTGCATCATATGGAATTTCTATGTTCAGCTTTTTGAGGAAGTGCCAAACTACCTTTGAGAGTGGTTGTACCATTTTACAATCTCACCAACAATGTATAGGAGTTAGTATCTCACCATATCCTCTACAACATTTACTATTCCCCCCCCAGCTAAACTTTGCCACTACTACTGGAGATAGTATCTCATTGTGGTTTTGATCTGCATCTCTCTTATTGCCAGTGAGTTGGAGCATTTCTTCATAGGTCTGTTGGCCATTTGAATATCTTCCTCTGTGAAAATTCTTTCCATGTCTTTTGCCCATTTTTAAATTGGGTTATCCATCTTTTTTCTTGGGGAGGCCCAGGAGTATACTAGAAACTTTCGTTATGAGACTCTTATCTGAGATGGTATTGCCGAATGTTTGTTCCTAATTGGTAGGCTTTCTTTTCACCCTGTTGGAAACAGTTTTTGATGTGCACAGGGATTTAATCTTTAGAGGGTCCCATTCACTAATTTTATCCGCCTCAGACTGTGCATTTCTGGCTATATTTGGCAGTCTCTTTATATAATAGACTAGGCTTTCTAAGCTTTGTACCGGTTTATCTCTTATGAACTTTATGGTTCTGGGATTTACACCCAAGTCTCTGATCCACATTCAGGTAACTTTTGTGTATAGTGCGAGATGTGGATCCTGTTTCAGCTTTCTGCAGGTAGCAGTCTGGTTTTGCCAGCACCATTTGTTGAAGAAGAGGTTGTAATTTCCCTATTTGATAGGTTTTATTTCCTTGTCAAATATCAGTTGACCATAGATAGCTGGGACTATTTCTGGGTTTTCAATTCTGTTCCATTGGTCTATGTGCCTGTTATTGTATCAGTACCGTGCTGTTTTGGTTATTACTGCTACGTGGTAGGTTTTGAGGACAAGGAGTGCTATGCCTCCCATTTCATTTTTGTTTCTCAGAAGTATTTTCCTTATTTGGGGTCTTTTTCCTCTCCAAATAAACTTGACAATTTCCCTTTCTATCTCCTTGAAAAATGATTTTGGTATCTGCACTGGGATTGAGTTGAATATGTAGATTGCTTTTGGTAGGATTGCCTTTTTCACAATATTGAGTCTTCCTATCCATGAAAAGGGCACGTTCTTCCATTTCTTTAGGTCTTTTATTGTGTCTTGCAGAAATGTTCTGTAGTTTTCTCTGTATAGGTCTTTTGTGTCTCTAATTAGAGTCTCTCCCAAGTATCTCGATTTGTGGTTGGCTATTTTAAATGGTATTGCTTTCTTGGTTTCCTTCTCTGAGTTCTCTTTGTTAATGTGGAGGAATCCCTCTGATTTTTGGATATTGATCTTATGTCCTACAACTTTACTAAACTGGCCTAATAGCTCTAAGGTTTTTGTTGAGTCTTTAGGGTTTTCTGTGTACACTATCATCTGCATATAGCAATAGTTTAACCACCTCTTTTCTGATCTGGATGCCTTTTATTTTCTTCTCTTGGTGTATTGCCCTAGCAAGCACTTCCAATTCAATGCTGAATAGAAGTGGTGACAGTGGGCATCGTTGTCTGGTCACTCATTGCAAGGGAAATGCTTTTAATCTTTCTTCATTGAAATGATATTGGCTCTTGGTTTTGCATGTATAGTTTTCACTATGTTGAGGAAGTTCCATTCGATTCCAGTTTTGTTGACTGTCTCTATCAGGAAGGGGTGTTGGATTTTGTAAAATGCCTTTTCTGCATCAGTTCCTAAAATAATATGGTTCTTATTATTTACTTTGTTCATATGGTGAATTAGGTCGATTGCTTTTCTTATGTTTAAACATCCTTACACACCTGTTATGAATGAATCCCATTTGGTCATGGTGAGTTATTTTTTTTTAATGTTCTTTTGAATTCTATTGGCTAGGATTTTGGTAAGGATTTTTACATCTATATTCATAAGATATTGGTCTGTGTTTTTCTTTCTTGGTAATATCTTTGCTTGGTTTTGGTATTATGCTTGCTTCATAGAATGACTCTGGGTTGTGACTTCTATTTCAATTTTTTTAAATAATTAAAGTAGAATTGGTGATAGAGCCTCTCTGAATGTTTGGTAGAATTCAGCAGTGAAGCCCTCTGGACCAGGACTTTTCATGTGGAGAAACCTTTTCATGACTTTTCAATTTCTACTTTTTTGATGGGTGTGTTTAAGTGTTCTATATTTGTCCTTGTGAACCTGGGTAGGGCTTGAGTTTCAAGGAATTTGTCCATTTCCTTTGTTGTTGTTGTTGTTGTTATGTGCCATCTAGTTGCTTGCGACTCATAGCGACCCTATGTACAACAGCCCTAAACTCCGCTCTGTCCTGTGCCAATCGCACTGTCTCTGACACTCCCATCCCAATTATCC
>NW_006399787.1:2830861-2834559 GCF_000299155.1 Elephantulus edwardii
CCTATTTGGATACCTTTTATTCCCTTCTCTTGTCTTATTGCTATTGCTAAGACTTCCAAAATAATATTGAATAAGAGAGGTGATAGTGGGCATCCTTGCCTAGTTCCTGTTCTTAAAGGGAACGGAGGCAAGCTATTATAGAAGTAAATGCCACTCCTCCTTCCACTCCTTTAGGTTATCAAATTTATCAGAGTATAGATTTTCATAATATTCTGATATTATCAATTTAATTTCATCTGGTTCTGTTTTGACATCACCTCTATAATTTCTTAATTATCTGTGACTTCTCTTTTTTAATCTTTAATAGCAATTTTAAGAACAAAATAAAAATCACTTTAATCCTATAGTTGGATGTACATACTTGAGGCTTTTTAAAAAGATCCTGAATAGATAGTTTTCCTAGACCTCATTAGCTTGATCTTGCTTCCAGCTTCCAAAGGAGTACAGGCAGTAAGAAAAACAGTAATTTTCCAAATGAACAAATAGATCACTAAGAAGCATCTTTTTTATTTGACAACTTCCTTATTATAAAGACGGTGCCTAATTATTTAAAACATAGCCAGGTGAGAGAAGGTGCTATTTATTTAATGTAGAAGTGCTCACTTTTTTTAAAAAGAAAATGTTGTTATAAAAGAATAGATGAGGAAAAGACAGACCTTTTCCTCCAAAAATGAAGCTGTAGTTGTGCAGTGGTTATTTGCTTGATTGCTAACTAAAAGTTTGAAGATTCAAACACACTAACTGCTGTGAGGGGGGGAAGAATATATACAGGATGTCTCAGTTTTAGAACCCCCTGGGCCAGTTCTGCTCTGCATTATAGCAATGGCTCTGAGTTTCTTGTAAAAGGAAGTTATTTATTCCACTCAGTGTGGAGCTTTGGCGTTGTGTTTTTAACTTCTGCCTCAGTGTGGACTCTGCTCTGATAGTGACCACGACATTGCTGCTGAGATGTGAAGTTAGATGATTTAAAGACTCACTTCTGATTTTCAATATATGCTCCATGGCATACAGTTTGATGTGCTTTAGGGCATAAAATGAACTCAAGCTGGGACAGAGGGGGAACAAAATCTCAACAATAACAATAAGTAATGCACGGTGGTAAGGTAGCTAGAGAGAATGTACTTAAATTATGTTCTCAATAACTCTACCTTTTATAAAATCTTTTCATAGGGAAACAAATGAAACTATGATCACTTGTTGACTTTTTGCAATGGAAGCTTCTAATGTTCTTCAATAGGTTGCAAGCTGGTCTCACCAGTTCACAGATAAAATTCACTTTGTTTTCCCCTACCCACTCCTTCCTTAGCTAGTTTTAGATCAATGTGTGGCACCAAAAATAAATACAAAAATCTGGGAGGCGTTTGGTACATCCACATTTTAATCTATCCATGATAATGAGGGAAGAAGGAGATGGCTCGTCATTGAACGTCTCCTTCCAAAGAATGGCATGTTGGTGTAGAAAAGAGGATCATTCCATCAAGGCATTGATTGATCTGTATTTGCATAATCAGGAGTAAAGGATAATCTTAAGAGTTATTCTTCCAAATAACTTTTATCTGTGTTACCAGAAAACAATGGAACATTGACTCAATACTTCCTGAATGTGTTTCTCTCTACCCTCTGGCATAGCTTCTAATAAGTGAAGTGATCAGAAAATAGTGGAGGGAAGTAGGCAGAAAGAGAAACAAGGAATCTGGGTTAATTTCCAAACGGAATAATCAGCTTCCTACTAAAAAGGAGAATTGGCAAGGCTGTATGGAAGGTTCCATGATTCCTTCAGTCCCATTGTGGCAGCAGTATGTGAGCTGGCAAGGGAGACCTACAAATACTATGGATAAACATAATCATTTCTCAAAGGCTCCCATTTAACTCACTATAATTTAAGATTACACAGCTCTACTTGCCCTGCATACATCTTCTTCTGCGTTGAGTCTACAACTTTGCTTGAGAACCTAACAATAATTGCTCTGAATGGTGTGTTAACATGGAATGCTTTACAGCTGGTGACATACTTGGGAATTTGTAAACTTGGCCCGGAGGTGGGGGGAATCTGTCTTCCCTTTCTCAATCCTAGAAAAACTTGGCTCCTTGTCCAGTGGCCCATATCCTTTGATTGCCTTGTCTAGCCCTTTTAAAATAATATGTATCTATATGTAGATATAGCTATATAAAATAATTATAACTTTTGTTCATTTGTGCAGATTCAACTTGTTATAAAGCAAAGACCAGAGAATCAGGGACCAGATATTAAATGGATGAGTAAAATATTCTAATGCTTAAATTAAAAATCCTTCAGAGGTGCTGTTAAGATACTAGGTTTTCATATTAAGAAATGTAACTCAGAGATGTTAAATGGTGTAGATATGTAGAATGGTCACACAGGAAATCAAAATCAGAACCAGCAACTGAACCCAGATTAGTCTTGTGTAGAATACTATATTCTTTCCAGTATAGCATACCACATCTTAAATTTATATAACAGACAAACCTTAAGCACAAAAAAAAATGTAGTCAATAAAAGATGATTGTCATATAGTAAGAGTATGAAATAAGTATTTATTCAATGAAAACAATAAGCAATTGTTTTCTGGACCTTTTTATTTCCTCCTTTAAGCTTTAATTTTTTTTTAAAGAATGAGCATTCACTACATTATAATTGACAAAAAGAAAGAAATAAAAATACTACTTTTTTCCAAAGGTGCAGAAAATAGTTGGTTAAAAAAGAAATTTGTAAAGGAGCTTTAGATGAAGAATGTTCCACAAATGTCAAACCATCTCTATAAGCACTAGTTAAGTTGTTGTTGGTTTGATAAATTCCGTTCTTAGAATGTTCAATGTCACACAGTGACCTTGTAATTCTCTTTCCCTTGCTCTCTCCATCTGTGAGCAGATTTAATCCCTGTCACCCGTCCAGGAGAATGAGATGTTCTAATGAGTAAAGAAATGTAAAGTACTCTCAGAGATTTGGATGCAAGGCCCTGGGAGCAGAGAAAAATGTTATATGTTGCAAGCCAGCACACTTGTTTCCTACACCGCAAGACTTTAAACACATCACAGAGAAGTAGAGAAGAAAAGGAAATAATTAGCAACCTGCTTCCAGACCTTGATATAATTGCATAATCAGAATTTCATTCTGTGAAAAATCAGTAAATGACTTTTTAATGTTATCCACATCAAATCTTTGGGTCTCAGATACAAGGCATATCTGAGTATGCATAGTTCTTGAAATTTTGGAGGAAAAAAAAGGTTGGAAAGTAAACCTACTTTCTCAAAGATTTCTAATTTCAGAGATGTGCTCTCATGGAAAATATTGGAGCCAGAATCATAGCTTGACAAATCTTACAGATGGTTTAGGGTAGAAATATTCAACCTCTGTACCGTATCATTGATTTCATGAGAATTGTCCTACTTTCTAGAGCAGCTGTGTCACATAGAACTTTCTATGATGACAGAAATGATATATACTGTGCTGTTCAAAGCAAAAACTACTTGCCACATATGGTGATCTCTTTAATACCACTGAGTCAGTCCGACTTATAGTGACCTTACAAGACAGATCAAACCATCCAAAAGGCCTCTGACATGGACAAAGAGGCAGCCATTCAAACAGAGCCCGGGGTGATGCATGGTTTAATACAACAGAAGGTGTGTGTCAGGGTTATATCTTTTTACCACACTGAATTTAGCCTGTGTGCTGA
>NW_006399787.1:2834673-2851593 GCF_000299155.1 Elephantulus edwardii
TTCTATACTTCCTTGGGCAATCTGAATGTACAATTATAAACTTAATTTATGTGTAACAATTAACAACCTGAAACAAGAAGAACATTACAAAGGGAATTGGGGCAAATGGATGAGGAAAATGTGCATGAGCGAATGAAAGAATATCAATTTCTTTGTGAACTTTCACTAAAATAAAATAAAGTGGGGGCGGGGGGGGAAGGGCAACTAGAATGCCCAAATGTTCCTTAGAGGCAAGGATGGTGAAACTTTGTCTACGTACGTGGAGGCTGTTCTTAGGAGGGGCTATTGTTGTTGTTAGGTGCCGGTAAGTTGAGTATGACCCATAGTGACCCCATGAACAAAAGATCTGAACCCTGTTCTGTCCTGCGTCATCCTCACACTTCCTGACACACAAGAGCCCATTGCAGCACACACTGTGTCAATCCATGTAATTGAGGGTCTTCCTCTCCTTTGCTGACCCTCTTCCTTACCCAGCGTTATATACTCCTCCAAAGAATAACTGCACCTAGCAACATGCCCAAAGTATGTGAGGTGAAGCTGCTCTATTTTTTTTTTTTTGCCTCCAAAGCGCACTCCAGCTGCACCTTCTCCAAGACAATACTGTTTGTTCTCCTGGTCATCCATGGGATGTTCAGTGCTCTTCTCCAACACCGCAGTTCAAAGATCAATTCTTTTTCTGGCATCCTTATTCCTGATCAAGCTCTCAGGCACATAGAAAATAATCAGCAAAACCACGGCCCGAATGAGATGCACCTTAGGCCTCAAATTGACATAATTTTCTCCTCAATAATAAGTGCAGATTTTCCCAGTGCAAGGTATATACTTAGTTCCTGACTGCTGGTAGCAACGGTGTTAATTGTGGATCCAAACAAGATGAAGCTAGTGACAGTCTTAATCTCCTCTCCAACCGTCATGATGCTGCCTATTGGTCCAGTAGTAAGAATTTTGTATTCCTGTCATTGAGATGCAATCCATACTTAAGGGTGCATTCCTTAATCTTCTCCAACAAGTGCTTCAAGTCCTCCTCACTTTCAGCAAGCAAGTTGGTGTCATCTGCATAATGCAGGTTATTGCTGAATCTCCCTCCAATCATGATGTCGCATTCCTCTTCATAGAGTCTAGCTTCTTCGATAATTTGCTCAGCATACAGACTGAATAGGTATGGAAAGAGAATACAACCCTGACACACTCCCTTCCCAATTTTAAGCCACACAATGTTTCCCTGCTCTGTTTACAAAACAATCTCCTGGTCAAAGTATGGGTTCCACATAAGCATAATCAAGTGCTCTGGGATTCCCATTCTTCTCAATGTCAGCCACAGCTTGATATGATCCACACAAATGCCTTTGCTTAGTCAATAAAGAATAAACACATTCTTCTGATGGAAATTTCTGATAGAAATGGGACTGGAAATACAATGATTGAATTTTATCCTTACAATAATTTCTTTATTGCAAATACCTTTTTTAAAAGACAAAAATGATGACTTTACACATAGATCTCATCTGAAGGGCTGCATAGGAATCAGACTGACTACATATGTGGAAGAAATCATTGGAGAATCTCAGTATCAGCAGTCAAAACTAGGCCATGGGCAGACCGTGCTTCAGATCATCAAATACTCATATGTAAGTTCAAGTTGAGTCCAAAGAAAATGAAAATAAGTTTACATGAACCAAGATATAATCTTGAATCAATTCCATCTGAATTTCAAGATCATCTTAAGAATAGATTTGAGGCATTGAACACCAATGATCAGACTAGATGAGTTGTGATATCTTCTACATCATCCATGAAGAAAGTAAAAGGTCATTATAAAAATAGAGGAGAAAGCAAAAGGAAAACATGCTGAAATGAAAGAACTTGACAGATTTTAAAGGGCAGCTTGGGAAGATAAAACAAAGTATTTTTAGGAGGGACTAGTCTTTGGAAGCAGGAGTGGTATCCACTTCCTAAACAACATGCTTCTGTAAACTCTATGAACTTTTATAAATGTCAATAGTTATAGAAAAGTTTCTGGCCTTTGTTCATAGGGTTGCTATGAGTTGTGCTCGACTTGAAGGCAATCAACAACAGTCTTTGGAAAAAAAGTCATGCTGGGAAAGAGAGAGAGTCAGAAAAGGATGTAGACTCCTAAATTTATGGATTGATAAAGTGACTGCAACAATGGCTTTGAGAAAGGTAGAGTGTGAGGATTGAGCACGATAGAGCAAGATTCTGATCTGGTTTTCGTAAGGTCACTATGAATTGTGGCTGACTCAACAGCCCCTAACAACAATAGCAGTAATAACACATAAAGAGTAAAAGAGGACATTATTCAGAGAAGAATTTCTTCTGGAAAACTTAAATTATTTCCAACAAACATTACTCCTGAATAGTGTTTATATACAATTGCTTTGAAGTTAGGGCTTTGTTTTAGATTCAAGTAATACTTATCCGTATATCAGTTATAAATGCAGGGATTTCTGGTGGCCTAGCGGTGAGAAGCTGCACTGTAATCATGAAGGCACCCAATTTGAATCCACCAGCTGCTCTATGGGAGAAGGATGGGAAATTTCCTCATATATGATTAACTGCCTTGAAAAACTTGCCAGAGGGTCAGCTAAGCCTTGGTTCTGACTTGTGTTGCAATCCCAAAGCTTTCAAATACAGCAGCTCTTCAATGAGAGAAAAAAATATGAACAATGTCCTCCCATGTGCTTCAGTCTCTGGAATCTCACTGGAGAGTCAACTATGAGTTGGTCTGACTTCTTGGTAATAATTTGTCTTATTGTAACTTTGAGTTCCCAAATCCTTTCCACTACTCTAAGACCAAGTATTCATTCCTCAATAGAGAAATACATAATACTAAGTATTACTGTTGTTGTTATGTGCTGTCAAGTTGTACAATTGCCCTAAACCCTGCTCTATCTTGTGCCAATCTTACTGTCTCTGACACACTTAAACCCATTACCCCAGTCACTGGGTCAATCTATCTCATGGAGGGTCTTCTACCCTTGCCCTGTTCCTCCATACTTCTAAGTATGATGTCCCTCTCCAAGGACTGGTCTCTCCTTGCAACATGTCCAAAATATGTCAGAAGCTCCAGAATCCTTGCCTCCAAAAAGCAGACTGGTCTCACCCTCTCTAGTACAAACCTATCTGTTCTCCAGGATGAACCTGTCTGTTCTTCTAGCAGTCCATGGTATATTCAATACTCTCCTTTAGCACCAAAGCTCAAAGGCATCAATTCTTTTTCTGTCATCCATGGTCATTTTATATTGTTGTTGTTAAGTGCCATTGAGTCGTAGATGACTCATAGCAACCGTAAGAATAAAAGACTTGAACACTTGTATAACTTTCATCATTTCTCCAAGTTCATAGAGTTTACGGAGGCAAACTATTTTGGAAGTGGATGCTACTTTTGCTTCCAAGCCTATTTAATCAGGGAGCTTCACCAAACACTGTCCACCATGGATAACTATTGTATACTCAATTTAAATTTGAAGTTGTATTTTTGTTGTTAAACTTTCTTTCATAAACAATGTGATCTCTATCCAAATATTGCATAAACTGCCAAAAGAACAACCAACTATGTCTCGGGAAAAATGCAACCAGAGGGCTCTTTGGAGGCAAACATGCTGAAGCCTTGTCTCGCATACTTTGGCCATGTTGCTAGGAGAGACTATTACTTGGAAAGGGACATCATACTTCAAAATGTGGAGGGTCAGTGAAGGAAAGGGACATCATACTTCCAAATGTGGAAGGTCAGTGAAGGAGAGGAAAACCTTCAACTTGATAGATTAACACAATGACTACAGCAATGCGCACAAGTGTGTCAGAGATGGTGAAAATGGCACAGAATAGGACAGGGGTCAGGTTTGTTTTTCAGAAGATCTCTATGAGTTGTATTTGACTGGACAGTACCAAACAACAACAAAAATATATATCAATAATATTTATATCTTATATTTTTCATATATATACACAATTTTTGTGAAAATCACTGATAGGGTGTTAGCAATCTTTTCAAATTACTGAGCTAGTTACTTTAGATATGTGGCCATTAATTATTCTTACTCTTCAAACCATGGGAGTTAGGTATGGTAATATCTTCTTTACAGGTAAGGAAATGGAGGCTGAGAGAGGTTAAATAATTTGCCCAAGGCCAAACAGCTAGTAAGAAGAATAATCAGCATTTAAAGTTTAAAGACTTGTTCGCTGTCTACACTATGTATTTCCATATAAATGATTTTTTTTAATTAGTAAAAGTTTAAAGTCTCTTCTAACTCCATGATTTCAATAATTTAAAAAATTGGCTTGTATATTATATCTTAAGAAT
The DNA here is from genome assembly GCF_000299155.1 of Elephantulus edwardii. Classification (NCBI taxonomy): domain Eukaryota; kingdom Metazoa; phylum Chordata; class Mammalia; order Macroscelidea; family Macroscelididae; genus Elephantulus; species Elephantulus edwardii. Next base: position 2,838,995 of record NW_006399787.1, read on the forward strand.
ATTGGGAGGGACAAATATAATTTGTCAGTAAATGTTTCGAACTAGAAGGAGTGTTGATTACCACAGAAATGAGGTAAGCAGAGACAGACCAATTATATCTGGCGACGTCAATCATTAGTAACCTTTGGCAAGCACTTCAGAAAATCTGCAATGAGAAAGTGAAGATCAAGACTACATCTGGGTCTTATGAAATATTTCATTATGAAAAAGGAAAAAACACACCAAAACACCCAGGTAGCTTCAGGGGAAAAGAAAATTGAAAGAGAATTGTTTCCTGTTAATAGAAAGAAAGCTTGAGATTGTTTAAATGTTTATGGCAATGAAACCACATCCAGGAGAATGTTGATGAGGAAGCCTGATGTGGATATTCATAAATAGATGTTTGAGAAGACTGGATCTATTGTGCAGCCTGGAGTGTCTTAGTTACTTAGTGCTGCTGTAACAGAAATATCACCAGCTGGTAGTATTAAAAATCAGTATTTTATCACCTTGGTGGCCTAATGGAAAGAAGTTGTGCTACCAACTCAAAGTCACACATTTCAGGTCCACTAACTACTTACTAGGGGAAAGATGGACAATGTCCTTCTGTGTGACACATAGCCTCTAAAAACCCACTGGAGAGTCAGTTATGAGTTGGTTCCAACGTAACAGTTCATAACAATAGCAATGCTTTTAATCTATTTTATCTAAGACAATGTTTACAAATAATATTGATTTTCTCCATTTTTATTAATTACCATTATTGATGCAGTTAAGATTGTTGCAATGTCTATCCACAGGCTTAGCATATATTGTTATTCCTTTTACCCACATTTTCTTTTTATCAATATTTTTCCTTTTTTGCACCCACCCCCATTTAATATATAGTGTATGTTGTTTCAGATTGTAATTGTAATATACAGAATGTCTTAACATTTGTTCATTTCAGATAGGCTGTTAACTTCATCTATTTCAATACAGTAATTATCTATTCATTCTTTTTCTGCTCTCCCTTCCATGCCTCTCTTCCCTCACTCATAACCATCCTATTTTTATATCAGTGGTCTTGTACAGTATTTGCCTTTTTTTGTGTGTCTGAGTTATTTCACTCAACATAATGTCCTCCATACACACCCATATTGTGTAGTTTTTCACAAGTTCATTCTTTTTCAATGTTGCATAATACTCCATTGTGTGACTGTACCACAGTTTCTCTATTCATTTATTGATGGAAATTTGGTTGCTTCTACATATTTACTATAGCAGATAAGGCTGTTATAAACATGAGTACACATACATCGATTTGTTTCACAGCTCTGACTTCTTTAGGGTATATTCTCAGTAGTAGGATAGCTGGATCAAATGATATTCTATTTTGATCTTTCTGAGAAAGCTTTGGGGTGCCTTTAGAAGTCTGAGGGAGAGGAATAAGGGAAGAGAAGGAAATAAAAGTCATCCAAATTGGCAAAGAATAGGTAATCAGGAAGACTCATCAACAACCTATGTTATGCATATGACACAACCTTGCCTATTGAGGACCTGAAGTGTTTGCTAGAGAAGGTCAAGGACTACAGCCTTCAATATGGATTGAAGCTCAGCATCAAGATGACAAAGACAAGATTCTCACCACTGGGCCAATTGGCAGCACCATGATAGATGGAGAAGAGATTTAGGTTAATATTTACAGCTTGTTCAGCTCCACAAACAACACTCTGAGCACCAGCAGTCAGGAAACCAAAAGACGAATTGTATTAGGTAAATCTGCTGTCAGAGACTTCTCCAGAGTTCTGAAAAGCAATGATATAAGTTTAGAGACTAAGGTGCCAGATACAGGCCATGATCTTTGCAATTACTTGCTATGCATCAAAGAGCTGGACAATGACTAAGGATGACAGAAGAAGAATTTATACCTTTGAGTTGTGGTACTAGAGAAGAGTCTTGAACATACCATGGACTACCAAGAAAACACACAGGTATGTCTTGGAGAGAGTGAAATCAAATTTCTCCTTGGATGCTAATATTTTGAAGTTCCATCTCACATACTTTGGGTATGTGACCAGGAACTGATCCTTGGAGAAGGACATCATACTTGGAAGGGTGAAGCACAGGAGAGGAAGACCCTGGATAATGGATTAATACAGTAACTAGGGCAATGGAGGTAGGTGTATCAGAATCTGTGAGACCAGCTCAGGTCAGAGCAGGCTTCAGAGCTGTTGCACATAGTGTCACTACAAGTTGCAGATGACTTGATGGCACAGAACAACATATTCAAATGATATATTGTACATAAAAACACCTAAAGGTTTAGCAGAAAACTCTTGGATGAATTGAACTCTTGAAGACCTATTTAGCAAAGTAGCAAGATACAAGATCAACATATAAAAATCAATGCTATTCCTCTTCAGTAGCAAAGAGAACATAATAAAGGAAATAAGAAAAAAAAATACCAGTTACAATAGCCAACCAGAAGATGAGATACTTACTAATAATTCTAACTAGAGACACAAAATACCTAGATAAAGTGAATTACAAAACACTGAAGAGGACATGAAGCATTTGCTACAGAAGGTCAAGTACTGTAGTTTCCAATATAGACTGAAGCTCAACATCAGGAAAGATTCTCAACACTGGGCCTTTTCATTGGCAGCTTTATGATGGACAGAGAAGAGATTGAGAGTATTGATAACTTCAGTTTGCTTGGTTCTACAATCAACATTCTTGTCACCAGTAGTCAAAAAATCAAAAGGTGAATTGCATTGGGGAAGTCTGCTATCAGGAAGATCTCAAGAGTATTAAAAAACAATGATGTCAGTCTAAGAGACTACAGTGCTCCCGATTCAAACCATCGTCCTTGCAATTACTTACTATGCATAGAGAGCTGGACAAGAACTAAGGATGATAGAAAAAGGATTGATGCCTTTGAGTTGTGATGCTGGAGAAGAATGTTGAACATACTGTGAACTGCCAGAAGAACAAACAGGTATGTCCTGGGAAGTGTGAAACCAGTTTGCTCTCTGGAGGCCAGGATTTCGAGGTTCTGTTTCACATACTTGGGGTATTTGGCCTGTTGGGACCAGTCCACGGAGAAGGACATCATGCTCAGAAGAGTGGAGGGACAGCGCAGGAATGGAAGACACCGCATGAGATGGGTTGACTCAGTGACTGGAGCAATGGGATTACTTCTGTTGGAGACAAGGAGATTGGCTCAGGATAGGACAGCTTTCTGAGCTATTGTACACAGGGTTGCTATGAGTCACAGGTGACTCGATGACACACAACAACAATAACAACTAAAATAAAAAGACTGAGATAAATGGAAGAATATAATATGTTCATAGATAGGAATGCTCAATATTATGAAAATGACAGTTCTACCAAAAGCTATCTACAAATTCAATGTCATTCCAATACAGATATTGATGCTATTCTTCAAGGAGACAGAAGAGGCAATCTCCAATCATATTTGGAAAGGAAAGAAGCATTGAATAAGAAACCTCTCTTGAGAAAGAAATAGAAAACAGGAAACATCACATACCTTGACCTCTAAGCCTGCAGTAACATTTTATCACAATTTAAGAGACTAGAAGTCTAAAAGTAAAAGTACTGTCAGTTTCTTCTTGCTTATGTAGCTGTGGGTGTTCCTTGATTCTTTTAATTAACATGTAAATTGCTTTATAATAAATACCTATTTATTCCCTGGAAGTGGCTGGTGGCCTAGTGGAAAGAAGCTGTGCTGCAATACCAAAGGCATTTAGTACTTTGTGGAAGAAAGATAGGTAGTCTTCTCCCATGTGACGTACTCCCACTGAAAACTGGAGGATTTTCAGTGTGGTTGGTTCCAAACTCAAAGGCACACAACAACAACAACCCCACTTGAATAGAAATGAAATTAAATAACCAAGAAACACCTGTTTCCAAACAGAATTACATCTACAGATAGAGAATTTAAGTTACAAAACTTATTTAGGAGAGATGAGTAGATCTTAAATTGAGGAAGCACCATTCTCTTAATCTATCTGAGTGGTAACCCTATACTGTCAGACCTAGATGGCTGCTTTCTTATATTCACTGGATGTGGCAGCCCTATCTTCTCTGCTTTGGTAGGTAGCTCCATTCACCCAGCACTTGTGAGTGGTAGCCCACATTCCAGAATCAATCTTGTGAAGAGCTGACTCTTGTAAACTGAAGACATCATGACTCTATTCCTTGTAACCAATAAAGCCCTGCTTCCCATGCTTATTCCACCAATTCTACTTGTCTCCAAGCTCCTCTAGGGATAGTCCTTTTCTTTTCTTATTTAAAAATTGGTTTTTATTCAATCTCTCATCTACATTTTTACTTTATAGCATTAATTACAATTGTATGGTGTCATTATTTCCATGTCAATGACAACAAAGACTAACAATGAAAAACATGAGACTCCCAGAACACTTGATTTTTTGTTCATGCAAAACCTGCACCTAGACCATGAAACTAGACCTTGTTGTTTGATCAGAGCAAGGTAACACTGAATGGCTCAAAATCAAGAAAGGAGTGTGTCAGGGATGCATTCTTTTTCCATACCTTTTCTATCTATTATGTGGAACAGATAATTCAGGAGGCTCAATTTTATGAAGAATGTGGTATCAGGATTGGAGGAAGACTCATCAATGGCCTGCTTTATGCAGATGTTATAACCTTGCTCCACAAAATGGAGTAGGATTTGAAGTGTTTGCTGTAGAATGTCAAGAACTGCAGCCTTCACTCTAGATTCCATCTCAACATCAAGAAAATCAAGTTGTTCACCATTGTGCCAATTGACAGCATGGTGATGTTGTTGTTGTTAAGTGCCGTCGAGTCTCAGGTGACTCATAGCTATTCTATGAAGGAGAGTTCTTGACTCTTGGGTGCCTTTCATCTTCTCTCCAAGTTCATAGGGTTTCCGGAGGCACGCTATTATGGAAGTGGACTCCACTCCTCCTTCCACAGCATGATGATAGATGGAGAAAAACTGAAGTTAATTATGTCTCCTTAACTGGATCCTCCATCAACATCCTCTGCACCAGAAATCAGGAAATCAAAATATGAGTTGCACTGGGACAATCTGCTGTCAAGGACTTCTCCATAGGGCTAAAGATAAAAATGTTATTCTAAAGACTAAGATGTGTCTGGTCCAAGACATGATCTTAATTTCTTGCTATGCATCTGAAAGCTAGACAATGACTAAGGATTACAGACAAAGAATCAATGCCCTTGAGTTGTGGTGCTGGAGAAGGGCATTGAATATACCCTGGACTACCAAGAGGACAAGTATGTTGTCGTGGACAAAGAAGGAACCATGGTACTCCTTGGAGGCAAGGATGGTGAAACTACATTTCATATTCTTTGGACATGTCAGGAGAGGCAAGTCGTTGGAGAAGGACATTCTGCTTTGAAGCATGAAATGTCAGTACTAGAAAGGAAGACACTCAACCAGGTAGATTGACACAATGAATAAGGTAATGGAGTTAAAGATGTTGAGATGATGAGATTGGCTCATGTTGACAAGGTTCAGAGCCATTGTTCATGAATCTTAGTTGACTCAACAGCACATAGCAACACAACAACAACAAAACCCCCAATTGAAACCTCACTTTACTTTGCACTCACCTTATCCATCTATCCATTCCCCACCATTGTCTTCTATCCTTGCCTGTCAGTCCTCCATTATTTCTCCTCACTGTTCAATGCACCAAACCTATGCTTCAGATGGTTTCAAAATTCAGATAGAATAGAATCAAGGTCATATTTTGGTTCTTAAGGACATGATTTTTTCCCCTTCAACTTTACTCTCAACTTGAACATGAGTAATGGATGTATTCCACAATCAGCCCTTAACATTGTTTTAAGTTCATATGTTTAATAACCACTTATACTTTTTTTAAAAAGTAATTGCAATGAATAATCATTGATTTTTAAAAGTTCCATCATCTATTCTGAGGCTTCGTCTAACATACTTTGGGCATGTTGTAAGGAGGGACCGGACCTTGGAGAGTGACATCATGCTTGGTAGAGTAGAGGGACAGCACAAGAGGGGAAGGCCCTCTGTGAGGTGAATTGATTCAGTGACTGGGGTAATTGGGATGGGTGTATCGGAGATGGTGCGATCGGCACAGGACAGAGCAGAGTTTAGGGCTCATAGTGTCGCTATGAGTTGCAAGCGACTTGATGGCATGTAACAACAACATCATCATTATCTCCAGGCTCCAAAATACAAGAGCAAAAATATCCTCTTAAAGAGCAAGGTGCAACAGTTCCAAGTCATGGCAATTGCCTCCTATGCATCTAGAAGTTGGACAATAAATAAGAATGACAGAAGAATACTTGATGGTTTTGAATTATGGTGTTGGAGAGAAGTACTGAATATATTATAGCCTTCCATAGAACAAACATGTCTATCTTGGAAGAAGTACAACGCTGGTGTTCCTTAAAAGCAGAGATGGTGAAACCTCAGTTCATATACCTTGAACATATGCCAAAAGGGTCCTGTCCTTGGAAAAAGACATCATGTTGAGAAAGACAGAACCAGAGAGAGGAAGACTCTCAACAACATTGATTGACACAGTAACTGTGACAATGAACTAAAATTGTGAACTAGAGATTGTGAAGATGGTACAAAATAGGGCAAAGCTTGGATCTGTTGTTCATAGGATAACTACTCAAGTTGTGGTTGACTTGATGGGACTCAAAAACAATAATATTTTCAGTTATGTTAACTGGAGATTAACACTGATCCACTCACTCACTCACTCACTCACTCACTCACTCACTCACTCACTCACTCATTCATTGCTGTTGCGTCAGAATCAACACTTAGGTAGTACTCCATTGGGTTTCCAAGACTGCAAATCACATAGAAGGAAATAACAGAGTTTCTTTTTCTTGTTCTCCTACAGAGTTAATGGTGGTTTAAATCCATCCCAGTGGTGTGGCTATTGGGTTAGCAGTGCAAATCTTGATGGAAGAAATTATTAAAACTCCCTATAAATGACTTATCTGAATAGGAATGCATTGTGAAGATCATTTAAGTGTGAAAGTTCCAGAACACATGTCCTTAGCTTGTGCACAGTTTTCAAATATTTAAATTTTTCTTTCATTCTACATCATTCCTTTCTGAGTCCCTCTCCTTTCCTCTGGCATTTTATTTTAGACAATAAGGAGAAACCATGTATCTCCTTTAAGATTTTGCTTAAAGATCTAGACAACAAAATATTGAAGTTCATCCACCTTCCACCAAACGTTTGAACATAATTCAGATAGTTTCTTTGCCCTATATAACTAGTATAACACTTCTTTTGGTGTCCAAGCATACATTTGCCATTTTCTTTTACAGACTTACTAGAAAACACATTTTATATCTACAGATGTAGCTTCTAAAATGATATCCACTCCCTTTAGAGTTCTTACTTCCTTCTCAGTTCTCACCAGAATTGCTTTCCATGTTGCTAGGACTATGAACAGTCTTTTCAAGGCAATGTAGAATTTTATTATTAATCTACTGCCACTAAATTAATGCTGTCTCATAATGAATCCCCACCAGGTTCCTTTAAGCCTTTACAGGAAATTGCCCATTTTTCTCCAATGGAGCAGCTCATGAATTCCAATGGCTGACCTCAGTTAGAAGCACTACAGGTACCATACTACACCATCAGCTTCTACTCATTACTCAATTCCAAAACCATATCCAAAAAGTAGTTATTTTTTGAAGTAGCCCTCCCACTCTTGGTGACAAATTGCCTTGGTGAACGTAGCCTAAGGCGTGTAGCCACATGCTCTGTATTTCCCCACAAGTCTAGACAGTATTTCCAGTTCCCTACTGTTATGAAGAAAGAGCCAAAGGAGAACTTTATAGGACAAGGTTTGATATCTTGGTTTGCTCCTCTAGCTGCCCGGTGCTAACAGCTTGGGGTATCTTCTTACAGTCATATGATGGGTATCTACAATTCAGAACAAGCCTCCAGACAAGAATTTGTACCATTTAATTAGAGAAGGTCACTGTACTAATCCTTAGCTGGGATGGGGGTGGGCAGACACGCAACTGGAAGACAGCCAAGCTAATTTTGTCATGTTGTGTGCAAAAGCATGTGGCAAGCCAATGGACTCCACTCTATCTAAATTCACAGCCTATAATCTTTGGTTGTGATGAGCTGTCTGGAGAAGGAATCTCTTATGCTAAAAGTTGCCATGGGGTTAGCTGTGTATTCAAGAGCAAATCTTTAAGCTTTCTGTATTTGTAAAGAATTCCAGAATGCCAAAGCAGCCTTCCTGTATGACCCTTCTTCTTATTTGTGCCTGGGAAGACTGTGTGTATGTATGTGTGATATGTGTATTATGTGTGTATGCACCTTCCTCTGGGTGTGTGTGGGTGTGTGTTTGTGTGTGTATGTGACTTGGCAACCTCACAGTTACTCAGTGAAGCACGTGGCAGTGGGGACATTTATCACATTTTGTGCCGAGAGAAGTAGAGGAAGTAGGCATTGACTGAATTGAGCAAAGTAAAGCAGAGATTGTTGATCAAGGGGTCAAATTGCTCACACTCAAAGAATACTCATGTGGTGAGCTTATTTGTTACTTGATTAAAATAGTAGCTATGTTTCTGTCTGTATGTGTTCTAAGGAAAGCGAGGAGTTGTGTTAATTATGTTGTAAAAGTGAATGCTTAATAATAGGATAGAAATCAATGTGCTTCATGGAAAAATCAGTACTTTAAAAAATGCTGAGTTTTTATCCTCTTAAAATATCCAATATTTCAGAGGGAGTAGAAACTCATTTTGTGTCATGCAGATTGGAAATATTTTATTGTCAAGTAGTTGGTTCAGAGTAATAATGACTTAAAAGTATTATACAACGGTCACAATAGTAACTGTGATAATGATAACAATTACACTGAGCATTTAAAGTTAAGAGGAACTATGAGTAAAATCCACTCAGAGCTATCTTGAAAGAAACACTTGGCCACTAACTTCTCAAGATCAGCTAATGAAAACTCTATGAGTCACAATAGTCTGGTTACAACCAATCCTTGGGAGGTTATAGAACTGGGCAGATTAGTTTCTTCCATTGTGCATGAGGTTACCACTAGTAGCAGCTTTGAACAACACCTCTGATCAACAAGTAAACAATATGAGCAACTTCACACCATGGTATCTATCTTTATGAGTGTTCTGTTCTTTTCAACTACTTACTGTGCAAACTTGTAGTCTCTGTGGCTGTTTTCTCTCTGTAAATAGAGAAAGAGAAAATCATCAGTTTTATTAGGGTGTAAGGATTATTTGAGACAGTGTATAAGAAGCACTAAGAAAAATGCATCGCTGTCATTATGCGTGGTTGAGTCGTGCTTGTGACTCATAGAGACCTAATGTACAATAGCTTTATCCTGAGCCAACCTCATTGTCTCTTACACACCTACCCTCATTATCCCAATCACTTAGTCAATCCATCTCATCAAGAGTCTTCCTCCCTTGTGCTGTCCCTCCACCTTTCCAAGCATGACGTCCCTCTCCAAGGACTGGTCCCTCCATGCAACATGCCAAAAGTGAGTCACTAGCCTCTAGTGAGCAGCCTGTCTTCATCCTCTCCAGGATGAACCTGCTTATTCTCCTAGCAGTTTATGGTATATAAATACTCTTCCAGAGCACCACAACTCAAAGGCATCGATTTTACTTCTATCATTCTTGGTCATTGTCCAGCTCTGTAACACACAGCCAAAGAACAAAGCATAGTTCACACACACAAAAAAACCCCAAAAAACCCCACTCAGGTAAATGTTGACTGCTATCATTATTTTTTAGTGCACTGGAGCAAATTATATGTCCATTAGAAATTTTGCTGCTTGATATTCACCCTTGATAATCACTTGTGTTGCTCTTTGTACTGTTTTCATCCAGTAGCTTGAACAAATGCTGACTTATTAATAAATTCTTGTGATCAAATAGTCACATCAGTTAATTGGTGGACAGGGATATTGTTTATAAAAATAGAATCATGTAAGTCCCCATAAATGGCACTGGCTTGTGTAAATGTTAATGCATTTAGCAGAAAGAGTGGAGGATCAATTCCACCCAGATGTGCCTCAGAGGAAAAGCCTAGAGTTCTACTTCAGAGAAATCAACCGTTAGAAATACCAATGGGACACATATCTACTCAAACACAATGGGGTCTCCATGAGTTGCGAGCAAGTCAATGGCAACTAGTTAAATAGTTAAACTGCGAAAGCAGATTCATAACTACAATTTTGTAAAAATATATTCTATTTACCTGCACAGTCACCTTCCCCACTCACAATCACACAGCAATAGACTGTCCATCTTTCTCAGGTGGAACAACCAGAGGATTCAAACGGACTGTCTTTGGGTTGACAGCATTGCTCCATGTTTCTTGTTGTTGTTATGTGCCGTCCAGTCGTTTGCGACTCATAGCAACCCTATGTACAACAACCCTAAACCCTGTTCTATCCTGTGCCAATCTCATTGACTCTGACACACCCATCCAGATTACCTCAGTCACTGAATCAATCCATCTCATAGAGGGTCTTCCTCTCCTACGCTGTCCCTCCACCCTCCCAAGCATGATGTCCCTCTCCAAGGACCCGTCCCTCCTGGCAACATGTCCAAAGTATGTCAGACGAAGCCCCAGAATCCTTGCCTTCAAGGAGTAGCCTGGTTTAACCCTCTCCAGGATGAATCTGTTTGTTTTCTTGGCAGTCCATGGTACATTCAATACTCTTCTCCAGCACCACAGCTCAAAGGCATCAATTGTCCTTCTATCCTCCCTAGGCATTGTCCAACTCTCTATTGCATAACAAGTGATTGCAAAGACCATGGCCTGTATCAGGCGCCCCTTAGTCTCCAGAAAGACACCGTTGCTCTTGAGCACTTTAGAGAGGTCCCTAACAGCGGACTTTCCAATAGCAATATGTTTTTTTAATTTCCTGGCTGGTGCTAAGAGTGTTGACTGTGGAGCCAAGCAAATCATGTATGGCTCATAGTGACCCTATACCCAACATATCTAAACCCTGTCCTGTCCTTTTCTATTCTCAACATCTCTGACACACTCTTGCTGCAATCCCATTCCTCAATGGGACTTAAGCCCGTTGCTGCAGTCATTGGGTTAATCCATTTTGTTGAGGGTCTTCTTTTTTTGCTGCCCCTCTACCTTCCCAAACCTGTTAATTATCTCTTTCTAGGGAATAACCTTTCCTAGCAATGTGCCCAAAATAAGTTTCACCAACCTTGTCTCCAAGGAGCACTCTGGCTATATTTTTTGTAAGACTTATCTGTTAGTTTTTTGACAGACATGGGCTGTTCAGTACTCTTCTCCAATACCATAACTCAATAAGGATCTTTGTTATCCTTTTTGTTGTCTAGCTCTTTTTATAAACTGAGAGGTTCTGACAGTACAGTTAGAGCCTTCTTAAGTCTTTACAAATTTTTAAGTATCTAAGTAAGCTCAATGTCAAGAAGACAAAGATTCTCACCACTGGACCAATTGGTAGCATCAGGACGGATGGCGAAGAGATTGAGATTGTTCACAGCTTCAGTTTGCTTGCTTCCACACTTAACTGTTTTAAAGCATGGGGCTCCTGAGAAAATCCAAGAATCCTGAAGCTCTGTCTCAAGACTTCTGAATACCGAGAGCAGCCATATTTGTGCATTGGAAATCAAATTATATTCATTGAGGACAGGACAAAGATTCCTTCTCTCCATTACACTCATTCACCAGCCCGCTAGCTTACTCCCTCATTCATATCAGCGCAGAAGCCACCACAGTAGCCAGTGACCAGAAGCAAGTATGTTGTTATTATTGTTAGTGCTGTCGAGTCATGTGCAACTCCTAGTGATCCTATGAACAACAGATTTGAACCCTATCCTGTGCCCTCCTCATCATTCCTGGCACACCTGAGGCCATTTTTGTAGTCACTGGGCCAATCCATTTGGTTGAGGGTCTTCCTCTTATTTGCTGACCCTCCACTTTTCCAAGTATAATTTCTCTCTCCAAAGAATAAACTCTCCTAACAACACGCCCAAAGTATATGAGATAAGGCTTGTCCTCTTTGCCTCTAGGGAGCACTCTGGCTCCACTTTCTCTAAGAAAATCTATCTGTTCCTTTTGCAGTCTATGGGTAGTCAACACTCTTCTCCAAACCACTGCTCAAAGACAACAATTCTTACGTCTTCCTTATTGTCTAACTTTCAGATGCGCAGCAAGTGATTGAAAAATCAGGCCTTGAATCAGGTACACTTTAGTCTTTGAAATGATATTATTGTGCTTCAATAACTTGGAAAGGTCTTTCCCAGTGCAATAAGCTTCAATCATCTGGCTGCTGGTACCCAGGCTGTAGAGCGTGGATCCAAATAAGATGAAGTCATTGACAGTTTCAGTTTTTTCTCCATTTATCATTATGCTACCTATTGGTCCAGTTGGGAGAATTTCTGTTTTCTTAATGTTGGGATGTAATCCATATTGAAGATTGTAGTCTTTGACCTGTTGTTGTTGTTGTTGTTATGTGCCGTCAAGTCGCCTGCGACTCATAGCGACCCTATGTACAACAGCCCTAAACTCCGCTCTGTCCTGTGCCAATCGCACTGTCTCTGACACTCCCAT
>NW_006399787.1:2853710-2858283 GCF_000299155.1 Elephantulus edwardii
TCTTTGTTCCCGACTTTTGCATTCCAGTCACCCATTATTATCAATGCATCTTGGAAACCCTATGTAAAAATGTCTTTGACCTAGGCTGTTAATAAGTCTTCTTCTGATCCTGATGCCACTTTTTTCTTCATATAGTTCAGCTTCTCAAATAATTTACTCAGCCTACAGATTGAATAGGTACAGATTGAAAGGATACATCCCTGACATTCACCTTTCTAATTTTAAACCATGCAGTATTTTACTGTCTGTTTGCATAACAACCTCTTGGTCTAGGCATGAATTTCACATGAGAATGTATAAATATTCTGGGATTCCTATTTTTCTCAATGTTAGCCATAATTTGTTATTATCCACACAGCAAAATGCTTTGGATAGTCAAGAGAGCACAAATAACAAATAGATAGTCTTCTAGCATTCTCTGCTTTCAGCCAAAATCTATCTGACATCAGTAATGAGATCCTTGTGCCATCACCTCTTCTAAATCCATCTTGAACTTTTGGCATTTCTCCATGTATGTCCTCTTCTAGCCGTTTTTAAAAGATCTTTACCAATATTTTGCTTGCACATAGTATTAATGATATTGTATTATAACTTCCACATTCTTTTTGGATCACTTTTCGTGGAGATTGGAACAAATAGGAATTTCTTCCATCAGTCGGCCTGGCAGTCGTCCTCCAATTTTTCTGGCTTAGACTATTGAACCAATCTAGGGCTATGGATGCTAGTTGAAATAAGTCAACTGGTATCCCACTGATTGCTAGGGCCTTATTTTTTTTTTCAATACCTCAGTGCAGCTTGAACTCTTTTCTTCATTACCATTGGCTATTCATCATCTAGTACTTTATAAAATATTTCTATGTTGGTCAGTTCTTTTTGGCTCAGTGATTCTGGGTATTTTCCTCTACTTTCTTCTGGTGCTTCCTATATCTTCCAAGATTTTGCCCATGCCATCTCTCAGAATTATAACTTGAAGCATTAGTGTGAGACCTTCTTTGGGAGTGTTCTCCAGAAGAATCAGTCTTTAGACTGACTGTTTCAAAAAGTAGAAGGCAGTGAGAGGAAGATCCTCAATGAGATGGATTGCCTGTGACTGTGATTATTGGCTCAAACATAGCACAACAAAATCAGGCAGGATTTCTCCTTCTACAGGGTCACTATGAGTAGGAGGCAGCTTGAAAGCACCTAACATTAACATATGTGTTAGCATCCTAAACTCTATACTAGTGAATACAATCCAATTTGGGAATAAGGCTTCCTTTGTTACATTAATGAGGACATAATACTGGACGCATTTTAAACTTAATATATTTTGAGATATAAGATGAACAGAGTAGACACAGAAGTAAATAAATAAGCATAGAGAACAGATAGAATCCACCTAGAAATCAAGGAACACAGGCACTAGAGAAACCAAGAGAAGAATTTCCCCATGGGCCAACGTATGGATAGTGAAGTCTTTCCCTAGAACTAGTACCTTGAATTTGAACGTCTAGCTTTCTAAACTTAAAAAAAAAATACTATGGTCCTTCAATAACCCACTTCTCACCTTTTTTACAGAAGCACAAAGAAGTGGAGAGTCATAATTAGGTCGTGAGTCTTCATAATGATTTGATTTAGAAGGAGATGAAGAGATACTGGCTAGGGAATCTGGCTAGATAGGCTATGGTGTCATTTCCTGAGAAGTAGGTCAAAAAAGGAGGACTGGTACTAATGAAAAAGTGGAAGGAGTTTGGTTCTGTGTACATATATTTTATTTACTACAGACAGGGGAAATGTCCTGTACATTATAGTAGAGGTTAAACAGTTCTAATGTTAAAGAGGCAGACTTTACCTGGAACAAAAATTTGATAAGAGAGTATGTTTAAAACCACTGCTTTTACTGAGCACTAACTTCTGCGAGAATTTTAATGAAAAGACTAAGAATAAAAATGGCTCAGAAAAGAATTTTAACCAAAGGCAGAGGATGGAAATAGCAGGAGATCCTGGACAACCCTCCTGCCACCCCGAAATCCAGAAAAATAAAGAGTACGTAATACTCCACATATCTTACATAGAATAATGCCCATGGTTTCTGGAAAACTGCAGAAGTAGAGATTTGTGTTATCTGAATGGCTGCGTTTCCCAGACAACAGAGAAAACAGACAATATTCAAAGAAAGCAAACTTTTAGGTCTGATGACATTTTATTACAAGGTGAGAGAAAATCATACTTAAAACTCATGGTCCTTTTGATAAATTTTCTGTGAACAGTGAGGGCTTAGGCTAAAGTTGTTCTACAATGTATGATGCTAGTTCAGGAAAAAGAACCGACTGTTATTTTTGGTGTGTCATAAATACAAATCTGAGAGCTAACAGTTATCGTAGCTTGTTGAGTTGTTGTGTATTATCGAGTCACAACTGCCCCATAGCTGAGCATCTGGCAGGTTTTCAGAGGCAGTTAATTGCGGGGGACGGGACTGCCCATCTTTTCCCCATGGAACGGCTGGTGGATTTGAACCTTATGCCTTTAGGACTGCAGTACAGCTTCTAACGTCTAGGTCACCAAAGCTCCCTATAGTATGCTATGGTGACATATAAAAACTAATGTAAGAAATTAGAAAAAGAATGTATGTAATTATTCTGGGAACAAATGATGTTGTGGTTGTTAGGGGCTGTTGAGTTGACTATGCCTTGTAGACTATATCTTGTATTCTCTTGTTCTCCTCAAACTACTTAATCATGGTCTATTTTATAGGTTTTGTAAGAGCACAATTAGGTGTTCTGAAATTTCCAATTTTCTCAATGTGATCTATGATTTATTATGATCCACACAATGTAATGTCATTGCATAGTCAATAAAATACAAATAAATATCTTTCAGAGCCATTTCTAATATCCGTTTTGGTCTTTACTTTCTTTCCTATCTTGTTAATGGCCTTTTGCTTTCTTCATGAATAATGTCCTTGGTGTCATCTGACAATACATCTTGTATTTAGGCATTAATGTTCAATGCATCAAATCTATTCTCGACATAGCTTTTAAATTAAGGTAGAATGCATTCAAGGTTATATTTTAGCTCTCATAAAATTATTTTTCTTCAATTTCAATTTGAACTTGTACTTACGGCTTGTTTTGACTACTGATATTCAACTGTTTTCCTGATATTCACACTGTCTCATTCTACAGATATAATCAGTCACATTCCTGTGTCCTTCATCAGGTGAGATCTGTGTACAGAGTCACCTTTTTTTGTTTTCAAAAAAGGTCTTTGCAATGGATAAATACTTGATTATACAAAATTGTCTTATATGACCTCCAGCCTCATTTCTGTCACGAAGTAATAATTTCCAACTATCATTCTGTTTTGTTTCCAACTTTTGCATCCCAGAAACCAATTATTATTAATTTATCTTGATTGCATGTTTAATCAACTCCAGACTTCAGAAATAGGCAGAAATCCTCAATATCTTTATCTTTTGCTTAAGTGATTGGTGTGTATATTTGAAAAGCAGTTTTATTAAAAAGTCTTTTTTGTAAGCATGTGACTATCACTAATAGTTGGGGACTGGAGTGAGAAAGTTGGAAACAATGAAGAAGGAATGGTACTTGGAAGTATGGGCTTGGTGACAGAAATTATATTGGGAAGTGGAATGAATTTCGTACTTCCAAAGATTTATTAATCACAAATGCCTTTTACTAAAAAGAAAAAATTAAAAAAAACCAGAAAAACAAAAAACAACACAGCACAAACAGTATTATACATGAAACTCAGCAGGTGGATTGTGTGAGAATCAGATTGAGTTTGTTGAAGGACTCATTAGAGAAGCTCAACATCAGTAGTCAAAAGAGTCCAGGTGCTGATTGTGCAGTTACTCAAGTGCAAGTTCAAACGGAGGCTGACAAAAATTAGAATAAGGCCATGAGAACCAAAATATGATCTTGAGTCTATTCCATCTGAATTTAAAAATCATCTTAAGACTAGATTTGAAACCTCGATCACCAATGATCGAAGACCAGATGAGTTGTGGGATGACATGAAAAGGGTGAAAGGGTGAAAGGGCACTACAAAGTAAAAGGAAAAAGAAAAAGCCAAAATTGATCTATCAAGGGACTTTGAAAATTGTGCTGGAGCGTTGAGAAGTCAAAATAAAGGGGTAGAGACTTGAATAAATAAGCAAACAGAAGATTTCAAAGAAGAGTTTGAGAAGACAAAGCTAAGGCATGTGCAGATAGCTGGTATTGGAGACTTAGAAGAACTGGCTCAGCATTTCTTAAAGTGAAAGAACTGAAAAAAAAAGTCAAGCCTTGAGTTTTAATACTGAGAGATGCTATAGGCAAAAATCTTGAATGATCCAGAAGCATCAACAGAAGATGGAGGAATTGTACGGAATCATTATACCAAAAAGAATTGGCCAGTATTGAAATATCTCAGCAAGTATTACATGATCAAGGGTCAGTGGTAATGAAGGAAGAAGTTTAAACTGTACTGAAGGATGATTGTTGTTGTTGTTGTTGTTATGTGCCGTCGAGTCGTTTGCGACTCTTAGCGACCCTATGCACAACAGCCCTAAACCCTGCTCTATCCTGTGCCAACC
>NW_006399787.1:2859020-2868822 GCF_000299155.1 Elephantulus edwardii
GTTTGAACCAACAGATGCAGATCTTGATATGCTCACCAGTCTATCCCATGGTATTTGGAGGACATTATCTGGCTGACTGACTTGAAGAGATCATCCATATTTGTTTCCATTACCAAGAAAGGTGATCCAGCAGAATGTGGAAACTGTTGTACAATATGATTAATATCACGTACAAGCAAAACAATAAACACACACACACACACACACACACACACAAACCCACAAAAAAACCCCCAAACGGCTAGAGAAGAACATACTTAAGGAGCTGCCAAAAGTTCAAGCAGGATTTAGAAGAAGCCATGGTACCAGGGATATCATTACTGATATCAGATGGATCCTGGATGAAAGTAAAGAGTACCAGAAGATTGTCTATTTCTGCTTTATGAGCAACGACATTTGACTATGTGGACGAAAGCATGTTATGGGAAATGGTGAGAAGAATGAGAATATTAAAACACTTAATCGTGCACACATAAAAGCTATGTCTGTGTTATTCAGATAGCACAATGTTGCTAACTGAAAGTGAAGAGGACTTAAAGCATTTGCTGCAGAAGATCAAAGACTAAGGCCTTCACTGTCACTTGAATCTCAATGTAAAGATCACAAAAATCTTCACCACTGGACAGGTAGGCAACACTGAGAAAACACTGAAACTGTCAATGATTTATCTTCCTTCAATCCACAATAAGCACCATTGATGTCTACTGGCCATCAATAAATAGATCGTAAAGTGTGTTTTACTGTGAAAGTCTGCAGTCAGCGACGTCTCCAAACTATTGAATAGCAATGACGTCAGTTTGAGGTCTAGGACGTGTCTGATTCAGGCCATGGTCTTTTCATTCACTTTCTATGTATCTGAGAGCAGGAAAATGAGTAAGGATAACAGAAGAAAAAAAATGATGCCTTTGAACTGTGGTATTGGAGAAGAGTGTTTAATATCACACAGACTGTCAAAAGGATAAGCAGCTAATTCTTGGAAAACATGCAGCCATATCATTCTTTGGAGGCAAAGATGACAAAACTTCATCTCACATATTTTGGACATGTTGCTAGGAGAAGTTGTTCCTTGGAGAGGAACATCATGCTTGGAAGGGCAGAGGATCGGTGAAAGAGAGTGAGACCCTCAACCAAGTAAATGGCTTGACACAGTGACTGCAGCAATAGGCTCACAAAAGTTAGGTATCGTGAGGATGGTACAGGAGAGGACACGGTTCAGATCTGTTGCTCATAGGGTTCTCTGTGAGTCTTACTCAATTTAGTAGCACCTAAAAAAAAATCCCCCAAAGCTAATTAACTAGTTGACAATCAACACTAGTTTACTAATTAACAATTAACTAGTTGATTGTGGATTTCAAGATGAATGATGGATGTGATGACTGTTTCAACTTGAAGGATTGATAGAAATCAGAATTACAGGAAGGAAGTGGGAAAAGTGCAGTTTTGTTGTGGATATCGAAGTTAATGTTATAGAACAAAGTGTGCATGTATGTTTGAGAGTAAAATTAACTTGCTTTGTAACTTTGACTCAAACAACAATTGACAAAAGAAGATGAAAAGCCTCATAGGGTACTTTCAGAATATCATAGCCATTGAAAACCCTGGGGAGAACAGCTTACTCTGAAACCTCCTGTGGCCACCATGAGTCAGACTCTACCCCACAGCAGCTGAGTTTATCGGGATTAGTAGCTGGAGAAATCAAATCAAATAAGAAGTGATTCTGTTGTGCAAAAAAGTCAAATGTTCTGAATGAGGTTAAAGCTTGAGAAAAGTAACGAAGTAGTGAGGTATGATCAAAGATGTTCCTGGTTTTCCCTGTTGTTGTTATGTGCTGTCGAGTCGCTTGCGACTCATAGCGACCCTATGTACAACAGCCCTAAACCCTGCTCTATCCTGTGCCAATCTCACTGCCTCTGACACATCCATCCTGGTTACCCCAGTCACTGAATCAATCCACCTCACAGAGGGTCTTCCCCTCCTGCACTGTCCCTCCACTCTGCCCAGCATGATGTCCCTCTCCAAAGACCTTTCTCTCCTTACAACATGTCCAAAGTATGTCAGGCGAAGACCCAGAATCCTTGCCTCCAAGGAGCAGCCTGGTTTAACCCTCTCTCGGATGAATCTGTTTGTTTTCCCTACTGAACTATAAACCATGAAACACATTCATTCTCTCAGTTTAGAGGAAAGATAGGTTTTTAGGCAATAGTAAAAGGCAAACTCCGTTGCCACAAAATCCTCTACTGAGTTTTGAGTATCTAGCATAGAGTAGGACAGTTCCATGGTTTTCTTAAGGCTGTGGTTTTCACCGAAGCCTATTGAGGAGTAGTTGGTGCATTCAGCCAGCTTTTGCTCTTTCAGTTAGCAGCTGATCAGTTATACACAGCTTGACCAGAACCCCAAGGTATAGTAGATCATTTTTAAAAAAACACCCCAAAAATTAGGTGCCAAAACCCTGAATATTGGATGAGCAAATCAGCATGCCACTCAAAAGGTTCAACAATATCCTAGAACCACCCATACAAAAGGGGCTAGAGGGGGACACATCCACATTTGATGGACTAGATGGACAGCCAGGTTTCTGAGAAAGAGCCCATCAAAGTCGTAAACCACTGCGGTGTGGCTTCCCCTGTGGCTTCTGTCACTGCCCTCTGATGCCTTCTTCTTTATTCCTGGATTTATTTTTCTGTAGGACTATTATTCATTTAAGTTGTTCCTTACAGGACCTGCCACCCTCTTATCAAACCACACATTGTATTGATAATCACTCTTTGCAGAACGTCACTTCAGCACATAGAAGTTTGCTGAAGGCCTGGCAGTGGTCTTGTTTCATCTCTACGCTTTGAAATGAAATTTCTAAGCTCCTATACAAATTGTTCTGAATCTTAGTTCTCAGATCTTTTCTCAGTTTTTTAGCCCTCATCCTATGTAAGTCAGAATTTCAATTTTTTTTTCTTCTTCAGTTTTATTCAGTTATCTCCTCAACCTTATACTGAAGGGATTCAGTATAGATAATACTCTTCCTTCAGGGTTCAATCTAAATCCTATTTTTAACTTGTAATTTAAGGTTACATACTTCAGCTCATGAATGTGTCATTTTTGTCTAAGATGAATTTTTTTTAACTAAGATGCTAGAAAAGAAATGACCTCATTTAGCATTCTGTCAAATCCCATTGTTTCACATATATTCATTCTGCTTACTAACCAGATAAAAAAAATATTTTGATAATGGAAGCTATTTCAAGAACCCTTTAATAAGGTAAGCTGTGGTGGACACCAAGTAGAATACAGCATGGTACACATTGGTTGCCTGACAAAACCATATTGGACAAGATAAAATGTTACAGAGACACAAAGTCTAGATTCAGAGTGTTTGCAAAAAGGAGGCTATAATTTTGCAGGGGTTTTTGCTTCTCCTTTTTTGTCAAAGGCTTAGAATTGGTAGGGACAGGAAAGAAAAATCCCAAGTATTATAAGGTTTTCTGTGCTATTTGGTACAAACATGCTAGGAAAACTATACCCTACAATATTTGATGGGTTCTCCAAAAACGACATGTCAACCAGGAGTGTGTTGTACTTTCTTTTATTACCAGCATCCCTGTGATTATTACTAGTGGAGATCGTCCAAGGGCAAAGAATGTGTGGTCCTTTGACAAGAAACTAGGTTTCATAAATAAAATCGCTTAGTAATTACCATCTCTTCTCTCTCCAGCCCATTTCTTCCACCCACAGCAATGAAGGACTCCATTAAAAAACATTTCCATTTCACTTAAAATGCCAAATTGATTCAGTATTCTTTTTAATTTCCCACTCGACTTCTAAGAGATTATGGAACCATCTGTGTATGCCCAGAAGTGCTACTAATAACAGCCGTATAACCTGCCATAGCCATGTTGGCCCTTTCTCTTTTTAAAATGGCCTTAATGGGGTCATTGTCTTTGTTGATCTTCATCAAGTAAGTCTCCCCTATCTTCTTTCAAAATGGTATTACTCGAAGCACACTTGTCAATAATCTTCTAGGGCATAGGTGTGTCAACAATGAACTATAAAGAAACAGTTCACATAGGCTGCTAAACAGTCTAGTTCAGTAATCAGAGTTCATGAAAAGGTTGAGCTGGTTCAGTCGTGCTTTGTGTTGTACATGTGTATTTGTCGTCTGGTGCAGCTTCTAAGCCACTTTTGAACTGGTTATGAAGCTATTACGACTTTGTTCCAAACCCACTTTTCTGTCCTCCCCTTTGTGATGTTGGAACGAGGACTTCATAAACCGTATTTTGGCACTGCAGTTGGATCTCTGCTAAGATCTGCCAATAGAAGGCATTAGGCAGAATAAGCAATGCTGGATGCATGCTATCCTTCTTTACCTTAGAGGCATCATTGCTTTTCCATAGCAACAGCTGAATTCATTTTACAGTTTTCCCAACACATGTAGAGATGGTGTACAGCACCATGTCAGAGACATCAGCTCCAGCTGGTGCTCCTTATGCAACATTTCTAACTATTTGAACTCTTCCTCTAGAGCTGTGAACCTTACAAACGTCAATTTTTTATTTTGTTCTTACAGGCCAATGAGTGTGCTGCCTCCTGAAATTGCACTATACCTTAGTACAGCAGCAGGCACATCCATGCACCTGTTATCTATAACTATTTTAGGCTTACAACAAAAGAACTGCATGCTTATGACAGAGGATGTATTATCTGAAACCAGAAAATATTTAATCTGGTCTTTTGTACACAATGTTTACTGAAACCGGCTTTGGTGTTTTAGTCTTGCCTTTTTAGTTATTACTGTTATGCTAACCAATAATTTTTTAATACTAAAATTATTCTGTATGAAAAATTGTCATGGTTTGTGTTACTGGCTTTCACTTTGATTGATGATAAAGAATGTGGTGCCAGAAGCTGTCCTAGGAAATAAGACAAAATTTAGTCATGCTCTTGGCCTTGGACATGATCCTGAAATTAGATGCTAGAAATCTATAGCATAGTCATTACTGTTGAATAGTCATTAGGATTTAAAGCCCGTGGAACAAGGAATATCATTGCTGATGTCAGATGGACCTTGGCTGAAAACAAGGAGTACCAGAAATGGATATACTTGGGTTTTGTTTTCCTTTTTATAATATGTAAAATAGTAAGCTCAACATCAAGAAAACAAAGATTCTCACTACTGGGCCAATTGGCAGCAACAGTATGGATGGTGAAGAGACTGAGATAGGTAACAGTTTTAGTTTACTTGGTTCCACAGTCAACACTCTCAGTAGCAGCAGCCAGGAAATCAGGAGATGAATTGCATTGGGAAAGTCAGCTGTGAGGGACCTCTCAAGAGTACTGAAGAGCAACAACATCAGGCTGGAGACTAAGGTGCTCCTGATCCAGGCTATAGTCTTCACAATTACGTGCTATGCATCAGAGATTTAGACAGTGAATAGCAATGGTAGAAAGAGAATTGATACCTTTGAGCTGTGGTGCTGGAAAAGAGTGTTGACTATACCATGGACTGCTAGGAGAACAAAAGGTTTGTCCTGGAGAGGGTGAAGCCAGAATGCTACTTGGAATCAAGGATTCTGAAGCTTCATCTGACATATTTTGGGCATGTTGCAAGGAGGGACCTGTTCTTTGAGAGGGACATCATATTTGGGAGAGTGGAGGGACGGCGCAGGAGAGGAAAACCCTCGATGAGATGGATCTATTCTGTGAGTGGAGTGGTGGGAATGAGGGTATTTGAGACGGTGAGGTTGGCACAGGATAGAATGGCGTTTAGGGCTCTTGTACATAGGGTCGCTATGAGTCGTAAGTGACTTGATGGCACATAACAACAACAACAACAACAACATGTAAAATAATTTGAATGTGTGGATCATAACAATTTTTGAATAATATTTAGAAGAACAGGAATACCAGAGCACTAAATGTGCTCACATGAAACCTCTACATAGGCCAAGAAACAATCATCCTGATAAAGCAAGGGAACGTTGCATGGTTTAAAATCAGGAAAGGTGTGCATCAGGTTTATATCATTACACATATCTGTTTAATCTGTATGCTGAACAGATAATTTGAGAAGTTGAGCTTTATGAAAAAAGGATGCAGTATCAGGAAGACTCATCAACAACCTGTGCAGATGACAACCTTGTTTGCAGACAGTAAAAAATATTAGAAGCACTTCTTGCAGAGGATCAAAGGCTACACCTTTCTATATTGTTATATCTCAACATCAAGAAAACAAAAATTCTCATCATTGGACCAAAAAGCAAGACCATAATACTTGGAGAAAAGACTGAAGTTGTCAATGATTTTGTTTAACTTGGATCTACAATCAACACTCTGGAGAGTAGTAATTGAGAAATCAAAAGACAAGTTGTATTAGTAAAATCTGCTGTTAAACGTCTATCTAAAGTACTAAAGAGAATGGATGTCAGGTTGATGTCTAAGGTGTAACTGATCCAAGCCCTGGTATACTCAGTTGCTTCCTATGCATCTGAAAGTTAGACAAAGCACAAGGAAGGATGTTGTTGTTGTTATGTGCTGTTGAGTCACCTGTGACTCATAGAGACCTTAAGCACAACAGTCCTAACTAAACCCTGCTGTATCTATACCAATTTTATTGTCTCTGACACACCTATCTTTATTACCCCAGTCACTGAGTCTATCCAACTCATGACCAAATAAAAATGAATGCCTTTAAACTGTGGTGTTGGAAGAGTACTGAATATACCATGGACTACTAAAAGAACAAATTTGTCTTAAGGGAAGTACAATCAGGGTATTCCTGAGAGGCAAGGATGATAAAACTTCATCTCACATACTTTGGACATGTTTTCAGAAAAGAATAGCTCTTGGAAAAGGACATTAACTTGAAAAAGTAGAGATTCAGAAAGAGAATTATACTTTCAACAAGATGAGTTGACATAGTGATATAATTAATGGGCCCCAGTATGACGGCCATCAAGAGTGTGGTATACGCTACGGCAGTGTTCAGCTCTGTTGTTCATAAAGTCACTATGAGTTATAGTTGACTTAATGGCACATAACAACAGCATCAGTTTATATGTTGTTGTTAGTATGTGCTTCCGAGTTGTAGATGACTCATAGTGACCCTACGAATGAAAAACCTGAGCACTTGTATAATTTTCATCATTTCTCCAAGTTTATAGAGTTTTTGGAAGCAACTGATTTTGAATGTGGATGCCACTCCTGCTTCCAAGTTTGTTTAATTGGGGAGCTCCACCAAGCACTGTCCACTATGGATAACCATCATCACATTTGACACATCAGTGTCACAGTGTTTAGCATCACAGCAACCACAAGTTATGTCTGTACAGTAAATGGACAGACCAGTGCTATGCCACTTAGAAGAATATTTGACCAAAAACAATTAAAACCAGGCCTGAGGGCTGCAGATTAAAATCACCCGCCTTTAGCATCACTTTCTGTCCAGTAGGCCAACAGAGCTCTCTCATTGATTTTGTTAAGTGCTGTCGAGTCGTAGACGACTCATGGCAATCCTATGAATGAAAAACCTGAACACTTGTATACCGTTCATTGTTTCTCCAAGTTCATCGAGTTTCTGGAGGCAAGCTATTATTAGTAATCTGTTGAGTTACAGACTACAGGGCAAGGGAAGTACAGAACAAAGAACACTGATGGTTCAAAATCGAGAAAGGAGAGAATCAGGGATGCATGTTCTCTATAAATTTTTAATCTATAGACAGAACATTTCATTCAGAAGACTAGAATTCGTGAAGAATGTGGAATCTGGATCTAAGGAAGACTCCAACAACTTACTTTATGTAGATGACATAACCTTGCTCACCAAAACTAAGGAGAAGTTGAATTATTTATTGCATAAAGTCAAGAACTGCAGCTTTCAATACAGATTACATCTCAATATCAAGAAAACAAAGTTCCTCACCACCAGGTAAATTGGCAATATCATGATTATAGTGGTTGTTGTTACGTGCCATCGAGTCACCTGTGACTCTTAGTGATCCTATGAACAATATGAACTTTGCCCTATCGTGAGCCAGTCTCATTGACTCTGACACATCTAATCCCACTGCCACAGTCACAGCATCAGTCCATCTCATACAGGGTCTTCCTATCCTGCAATGATTCTCTGCCCTTCTAAGCCGGATGTCCTCCTCCAAGGACTCATCCTTTTGGGAAACATGCACAAAGAACAGACAGAGTTTCAAAATCATTTTCTCCAAGAAACAATCTGGTGTTACCCTCCAGGATAGAAGAGTTTCTTCTCTTGGCATTCTGTGGTAATTTCAATACTCTTCTCCAGCACCACAACTCAAAGGCATCTATTTCTCTTCTTAATTACTTATTGTGTAGTTCTCAGATAGACAGCAAATAATTGCGAAGACTATGACCTGAATTGGATGCACCTTAGTCTCAAGACTGACATCATTGCTCCTTGGTACTCTGGAGAGGTCTCTGATAGCAGAACTTCCTAAAGCAGCAACTCATTATTTGATTCCCTAACTGCTGGTGCCAAGAGTGTTGATTGTAGACCCAAGTAAGGTGAAATTGTTAATAATCTCAGTCGTTTCTCTGTAATAATGCTGCCAACTGGCCAGATAGTGAGGATCTTTGTTGTTTCTTTTGTTGGGTTTTTTTTTTTACGTTGAGATGCAATCCATTTTAAAGACTATAGTCTAAAGTAACAGCTAATAGATATTATGGCATGGCATGTAATAACTATCAAATGCTCATAAAACAAAGAGCTCAGGTGGGTGGCATTACCAAATGGAAATTTATTTTCTCACAGCTCAGAAGGCTGTAAGTCCAAGTCCAGAGTGCTGTGTCAATCAGCCTCACTAATGGTCATCCTCTTTTTTTACCAACACTCCCTGCTTTATCAAGGGAGTTCTGGTGGCCTAGTGGTAAAATGCTGTGTTACAATTCCAAAGGCATACCATTGGAATCCATCAGTTGCTCTGTGGGAGAAGGATGGGCAGTCTTTTTGGGTGCTATTAGCTACCTCTGAAAACGTGCTGGAGGGGCAGCTAAGGGTCAATTCTGACTCAACAGCACACAACAACAAAGGTCCACTCACCAGATCCTAATTGATAAAAACAAGAGCCTTCCAGCTCACAACTGATTGTTAATGAAATAAAAAAGACCAAAGAGATCACATCTGCATCTTAGTTAAATAAAAAAGACCAGACTAAGAAGCAGGATTGGCCATCCATGATTGCTATTAAATAAAAAAAGAGACTAAAGATCTCACACCTACATATTAATTAAATAAAAATATATCAGACTAGGAAGGAGGATTGGCCATCCACTTTTTAATTAACAGGCCTCTGAAAACCTTGGGACTAGGAGAGTAACATGAGTAGTTATTAAAGTTAGTAGTAGTAGAGCCCAGAACGGAAATCAGCTGAAATGAGGAAAAATAGTAACAAGCATCAATTAATTATTGAAACATGCAATGTACATAGCTTGAATGTTGGAAAACTAGAAATTGTGAAGAATGGAGCACATGAACATCAGCAAATTATACATTAATTTGAGATGAATTAGCTTTGACCCCTTTGAATAAGACAATCACAGTATGCTGGGAATGAAAAATAGAAGAAAAATCGTGTTGTATTCATAGTAAAAAAGTCTATTTCAAGTTCTATCCTGAAATACAATTTTGTAAGGGATGGGATGTTATCCATACACATACAAGGAAGACCTATTAATATGCTCTTACATCTTGGTCCAAGTATAGGTTTCGTATTAGCACAATTAAATGTTCTGGGACTCCCATTCTTCTCAGAGTCAGCCACAGTTTGTTATGATCCACACA
>NW_006399787.1:2870342-2908498 GCF_000299155.1 Elephantulus edwardii
AACAACAACAACAACAACAAGCTCTTACATCTAGCGCCAAAGAGGAAGAAATTGAAAATTGTTTCCCAATTTTGCGGACCACAATTGACCAAACAAATAATTATGTATTAATGATAACCAGTGACTACAATGCAAAGTTGGAAACAGTGAAGAAAGAACAGCAGTTGGAAAATACGGACTTAGTGATAAAAATGAGGCTGGAAATAGATAAAATTTTGTTTTTTCAATTTTGTATTCACTACAAATACCTTTTTAAAAAGACACAAATGGCAACATTACACAGGACCTCAGCTGATGGCCTACAGAAGGAATAGTTGGAGAAACTCAATATTGGCAGTCAAAACTAGACCAGACTATCGGCCAGACCATCGTGTGCAAAGTTCATATTAATGCTTAAGAAAATGAAAATAAGTCCATGAGAACCAAAATATGATCTTTAATCTATTCCATCAGAACTTCAAAATCATCTTGAGAATAGGTTTGAAACATTAAATACCAGTGATTGAAGACTAGATGAGTTGTGGGATAATATCAAGGCAATCATCCATGAAGAGAGCAAAAGGTCATTACAAAGAGAGAGGAGGGAAAAAAACCCCTGAAATGGATGTCAGAAGAGACACTAAGAACTGCACTAGAGTATTAAGCCAAAACATAGGGAAAACATGTGTGAAGTGAAAGAGATGAATAGAAAATTTCAAGTGCAGTTTGAGAGAACAAAGAAAAGTACTAAAATGGAATAAGCAGAGAGCTGGAATTGGAGAGAGAAAAAGGAAGACCTTGATCTGCATTTCCCAAGCTGAAAGAACTGAGAAGCAAATTAAAGCCTCAAGCTGTAATACTGAAAAGTGCTACGGGCAATATCTGCATTCCTCTACTGTTCATAGGATTTTCAAAGGCCTGTTATTTAAGAAGTGGATGACAATTCTGTTTCTTCATCTGTTTTATTCTGGGAGCTCTACCAAACCGTGTCCATCATGGTAACCTTTATGGCATTTGACACACCATTGGCACACCTTTCAATATCATAACAACCACACGTTATCTTAGAATAAAACTCACAGACAAAGGCTGTACCACTTAGAACAATGTTTCCCCCAAACACAATTAACACTAGACTATTAGGCAGGACCTAATAGACTTTTAAAACAAAGGTCCACCCACCAGGTCCTGATTGACTTAAACAAGAGGCTTCCAGTCCACAGTTGATTGTTACAAAATCCAAATGACCAATCAGCTTTTTAAGAAAATAAAAAAAAGACAACTAAACAATTTACATCCAACTTTCAATTAAATAAAAACAATCTACCTTCCAACTGCTTCTAACTGCTTCACACAGAAGACTCCAAACTGGAGACTTACAAGTCTATGCTAGGAAATTTGAAGGATGGCTGTCTGGCCAATGGATTGGAAGAGGTTGATATTTGTTCCCGTTCCCAGGAAAGTTTATCCAACTCAATGTGGAAACTTGAACAGCATCATTAATGTCACATACAATCATGATATTGCTGAAGATCACTAAAAAATGGCTAAAACAGCACATGGATAGGGGAAGTGTCCGAAGTTTAAGCAAAATATAGAAAAGGGTGTGTCACCAGGGATATCATTGCTGATGTCAGATGAATCCTAGCTGAAAGAATAGCAGAAGAATGTCTGTGCTTTATTGACCTTTGCTGCTGTTGTTGATTTCCTTTGAGTTGAGCACAACTCATAGTGACCTTATAAACAAAAGGCCTGAAGCCCCTCTCCAACTATCAGCATTTTATCAAAGTTCGTAAAGTTTCTGGAGGCATGTTTAGGAAGTGGATGCCACTACTGCTTCCAAACCTGTCACAGTATATTATTATTGTTATGTGCCATTGAGTTTCCTGCTATGTGTAGTGATCCTATGTACAGAAGCTCTGAATTCTTCCCTGTCCTGAGCCAGTCTTGCTAATTCCACCACACCAACCCCCATTGTCTGTTACTGCATCAATCCATCTCACCAGGTGTCTTTCTCTCCCGCAATGTCCCTCCACCCTTTCAAACATGATATTCTCTCCAAGGGCCAATTTCTCATGGCTAGAAGCCCAAAGTAAGTGAGGCAGAACTTTGCCTCACTTACACAGAAATCCTTGCTTCTGAGGAGAGACTTGGTTTCACTCTCTCCAAGACAGACCTATTTGTTTTCTTGGCAGTCCATGGTATGTTCAAGACTCTTCTCCAATACTGCCACTCAAAGGCATCTATTCTTCTGTCATCCTCAGTCATTGTCTAACTCTCTGAAGCATAACAAGTAATTAAGAAAACCATGGCCTGGATTAAGCACACCTTTGTATCTAGACTGACTTCATTGCTCTTCAGCATTCAGGTCCACGACAGCAGATTCTCCCAGTGCAATTTGTCTTTTGATTTCTGACTGGTGGTGTTAAGAATACTGATTGTGGATTCAAGCAAGCTGTAATTGTTATCAACCTCAATCTCTTCTCCATCTAGTATGGTACTGCTATTTGGTCCACTGGTGAGATTCATTGTCTTCTTGATGTTGAGCATCAGTCCATATTGAAGACTACAGTCCTTGACCTTTTGCAGCAAGTGCTTCAGGTCTTCTTCAGTTTCAACTAGCAAGGTTGTGTCATCTGCATATCATATGTTGCTAATGAGTCTTCCTCTAATCTTGATGCCACACTCCTCCTCATAAAGCCCTGCCTCCTGAATGATCTGTTCTGCATACTTATTGAAAAGGTAAGGGGACAGGATGCATTCCTGATGCAACCCTTACCTGATTTTGAACCCTGCAGTGTTTCCTTGCTCTGTTTTGAGAACTGCTTCTTGGTCCAAGTATAGGTTTCATATAAGAATGATCAAGTGTTCTGAGATTCCCATTTTCTTCAAGGTTAACCACAATTTATTGTGATCCACACAGTCAAATGCTTTTGCATAGTCAATGAAACACAGATAGACATTCTTCTGGTACTCTCTGCATTCCGCCAAGATCCATCTGACATTGGCAATAATGTCCCTAGTGCCACGACCTCTTCTAAACCCAGCTTGTATTTCTGGTAGTTCTATCAATGTACTGTTCAAGATTTTTTCTGGATAATCTTCAGCAAGGATTTTACTAGTGTGTAATAATAATGATGTTCAATAATTTACACACTCTGTTGGGTCTTCTTTTTTTGGAATGGGAATAAATATTAATCTCTTCCAGTTAGTTGGCTAAGTAGTTGTCCACCAGATTTCTTGGCACAACTTGGTGAGCACATGCAGGGCAGCATCTGTTTGCTGAAATATGTCAAATGGCATTCCATCAATTCCATTGAGACTTTTTTTGCTAAGTCCTTCAGAGCAGCCTGGACTTCATCCTTCATCACCATTGCCTCTTAATCATGTATTGTTTCTTACAATTCTGTGTCAGCCAATTCTTTTTGGTACAAAGACTCTGTATACTCCTTCTATCTTCTTTTAATGCTTCCTGAATTATTCAATATTCTGCACATAGCATCCTTAATAATTTCAACTCGTGGCTTGAATTTATTCTTCAGTTCTTTCAGCTTAAGAAATGCTGAGCAAGTTTGGCCCTTTTGATTTTCTGACTCCAGCTCCTTGCACATTTTGTTATAATATTTTGCCTTGTCTTCTTGAGCAGTCCTTTGAAATTTTCTATTCAGCTCCTTAACTTCTTGATTTTTTTCCCCCTTTGCTTTAGCTTCTTGGCACTCTAGTGCAATATTCAGGGTCACTTCTGATACCCATTTTTAGTCCTTTCTTCTTCCTTCTTTGTAATGACTTCATACATTTTTTTATGAATGATACTCTTGCTATCTTGCCACAGCTCATCTTGTCTTCATTCAGTAGTGTTCAAGGCCTCAAACCTATTCCTGAGTTGGTTTTTAAATTAATGGGAGATAGACTAAAAGTCAAAGTTTGATTCCTGTGGATATGATTTGACTTTGACCTTCTTTACCTTTAATTTGAACTTGCATATAAGCAGTTGATGGTCTATTCCACAATCACCACTGGGCCTAGTTTTCACTGCTGATATTGAACTTCTCCAATGGTTCCTTCCACAGATGTAATTAATCTGATTCCTGTGCATCCCGTCAGGTGAAATCCATGCATATAACCTGAGTTTATGTTTCTTATAAAAGGTATTTGCTGTGAATAAATCATTAACTGTACAGAATTCTGTCATTCTAGTCCCAACCTCATTGGAAAATCATTTGACTGTGTGGATTATAACAAGTTATGACTGAGATTGAGAAGAATGGGAGTCCCACTTAATTGTGCAGTCAATTTTGCTCGTACGAAACCTATATCTAGACCAGGAGGCTGTTTTGTGAACAGAGCTGGGAAACATTGCATGGTTTAAAATTAAGAAGGGAATGCATTAGGGGTGTATTCTCTCTCCATACCTATTTAATCTGTATGCTGAGCAAATTGTTTGAGAAGCTGGACTCTATGAAGAAGACTGTGCCGTCAGGATTGGAGGCAGATTCATCAATAACCTTCAGTATGCAGATGGCACAACCTTGCTTGCTGAGAGTGAGGAGGACTTGAAGCACTTGTTGCAGAAGATAAAAGGAATGGAGCCTTCAATCGCAACTCAGTGTGAGGAAAACAAAGATTCTTACCACTGGACCAATAGACAACATCGTTATGTGTAGATTAGAGAGTGAAATTGTCAATAACTTCAACTTACTTGGATCAACAATTAACTCCCTTTGTACCAACAGTTAAGAAATAAAGAGATGCACTATACTGGGAAAGTCTGTAGTTAGGGACCTCCCAAATCACTGAAGATTTATTATGTCAGTTTGAAGACTAAGGTGTGTTTGATTCAGGCTGTTGCCTTTATGATCACTCTCTATGCATCTGAGAGCTGGACGGTGAATAAGGATGACAGAAGAAGAGTTGATGTGTTTGAACTGTGGTGTTGGAGAAAAGCACTGAAAATCTCATGGGCTGTCAAAAGAACAAACAAATATGTCTTGGAGAGGGTACAGCCTGAGTACTCTTTGAAAGCAAGAATGATGAGACTTTGCCTCACATATTTTGGTCATGTTGCTAGGAGTGTCTATTCTTTAGAAAAGGACATGATGCTTGAAGGGTGGAGGGTTAACAAAGGAGAGGAAGACCCTCAACCAGGTGGATTGATGTGGTAACTGCTGCAATGGGCTCTTGAATGTCAGAAAATGTGAGGTTGGCACAGGATAGAACAGGATTCAGATCTTTTGTTTGTAGGATCACTATGAGTCCTACTTGACTTGATGATACCTAACAACAATAACAGGACAATATACTGAATGACCAAGAAAGCATCAAAAGAAGATGAAGAGAATGTATAGAATCACTGTACTAAACAGAACTGACTGACACTGAAAAACAGTAATGAAGGAGGAAGTGGAAGCTACATTGAAGGCATTGGCAAAAAATAAGGTCTTGGGAATTGATGGGGTAGCAATTGACTTGTTTCAAGTAACAGATAAAGCCTTGAATGTGCTTACCAGAGTATACCAGAAAATTTGGAGGACAGCTTATTAGGCCAACAGATTGGTAGAAGTTCACATTTGTTCCAATTCCCAAGGAATGTGATCCAACTGAATGTGGAAACTGAATTTTCAAACACTATCATTAATATCACACGCAAGAAAAACACTGCTGACAATAATTCATGCTTGGCTTATAAAAGTATATAGATGGGGAACTGGCAGAATTTCAAGCAGGATTTAGAAGAGGCTTTGGACCAGGGATATCATTACTGATGTCAGATCAATCCTAGCTGAAAGTAAAGAATACCAGAAATATGTCTATTTGTGCTTTATTGACAATGGAAAGGCATTTGACTGTGTGGATCATAACAATTTATGGCTGAGATTGAGAAGAATGGACGTCCACTTAATTGCACTCATGCAAAACCCATTCCTGGACCAGGAGGCTGTTTTGTGAACAAAGCAAGGAAACACTGCATGGTTTAAAATTAAGAAAGAAGTGCATCAGGGTTGTATTCTCTCTGCATACTTATTTAATCTGTATATTGAGTAAAATAGCTGGACTGTATGAAGAGGACTGTGGCATCAGGATTCAAGGAAAACCCATCACTAACCTCAATTATGCAGGTGACACAACCTTATTTGCCGCAAGTGATAAGGACTTGAAGCATTTCCTGTAGAAGATAAAAAAAGTACAACCTTCAATATGGATTGCATCTTAGTGTGTAGAAAGCAAAGGTTCTTACCACTGAACCAATAAGCAACATCTTGGTAGATCGAAAAAAGACTGAAACTGTCAATAATCTCATCTTATTTGGATCCACAGTCAACACTTTTGGTACAGCCATCAAGAAATCAGGATATGTGTTGTGCTGCTAAGAGAACAAATAGGTCTGTTCTGGAGGAGGTAAAACTAGGCTGCTCCTTGGAGGTAAGGATTTTGAAGCTCCATCTGACATACTTTGGGCATGCTTCAAGGAGGGACCAGTCCTTGGAGAGGGACATTTTGCTTGGGAGGGTGGAAGAACAAAACAAGAGAGGAAGTCCCTGGAAGAGATGGATTAACTCAGTGACTAGGGTAATGGGGGTATGTGTTTCAAAGATAGTAGGTTTGACTCAGGATAGAGTAAGGTTCAGAGCTGTTTAGGGTTGCTATTAGTTGCAGGTGACTTGATGGCACATAACATTAACAGAAACATTGCACTGGGAAAGTCTGCTGTCAGGGATTTCTCCAAATTTTTGAGGAGTAATAATGTCACTTTGAAGATTAATGTGCATCTGATTTAGGCCATGGTCTTTATGATTATGTTCTATATATCTGAGAGATAGACAATGAAAAAAGATGACCGAAGAAGAACTGATGCCTTTGAGCTGTGGTGTTAGAGAAGAACACCTACATCCATCCCATGGACAGTCAAAAGAACAAACATGTATTGGAAAGGGTTCAGTGAGAGTGATCTTTTGGAGGCAAAGACGATGTGGCTTTGCCTCACATATTTCAAGCATGTTGTTATGAGGGGCTGTTGCTTGGAGATGGACATGATGCTTGGGAAGATAGAGGGTTGGCGGAGGAGAGGAAGACTTTCGACCAGGTAGATTGACATGTTGACTGCCTGCAATGGGCTCTAATGTGTCAGGAAGTGTGAGGATGGTACAGTGTAGGACAAGATTCATATCCATTGTTCATAGGGTCACTAAGAGTCATACTCAATTCTATGGTGCCTAACAACATATAACTTCAAATTACATCATTACATAAAACAAAGCACCGAGAATAATGATCCAGCTAAACTGACATAATTTTTAGAAGTTGATGGCCCAATTAAATCCATAGCAGTGTAACTACTAAGGCAAATGTCTAAGAAGCTAATGAACTAAACCATTATGACAATGTTGTTGACTGTTGCTGTTGTTGATTGCCTTTGAGTCATATAACTCATAGTGACCTTATGAACAAAAGGCGTGAAGCCCCTCTACAACTATCGACATTTATCAAAGTTCATAGGGTTTCTGGAGGCATGTTATTTAGGAAGTGGATGCCACTCCTGACTACAGGATTATAATACTAGGTGAACTTTCTGTTCATTCCAGAGTACATATAGAAAGAAAATATCAAAGTGAGAGAGATCCAGAGCACTTTTTTTCTAGTTTCCCCCCATTTTTTAAATTGAGTTTTTAATGAAAGTTTACCGAGAACTTGGATTCCATTCACTCATTGTTGCACATCTTCCTCCCTGCCCCACCCCCACCCCGTTCTCTTTTCCCAGAGACCTAAATACAGAGTATTTTTGTTGTTGTTGTTATTTTTTTTTTAATTTTTTTTTCTATATTTTCTTAATTTTCATAAACATTTACAGAGATTTTGGGCTTCCACTCATTCATTGTTGCACTATTCTCTCTACCCTCCTCCCAGTTTGTTCTTGTCCAAATGCCACAGTGCTTGTCAAAGCCAGTTCTGATTAATCTTCTTTGTCAGTGTGTCCTTTGCCATTCCCTATCACTCCTCCCTGAGAGAGACTTCACCCTGAGTCATAAGGAAACACTTGTGCAAATTAAGTATAAAATCTCATTGGCCAGATTCAACAATTACAACATAAATACATAGATTTTCAAGTCCCGAAAGTAGAAGTACTAAGCTTAGCCTAGAAATGAACACATGCTTGTTAATCTAGTGAAATCCATGGATTCTTCTCAGAATGTGCTTTCTGCATGCATGAAATAAAACATATATGCTTTTAAAGGAGCCTGTTCTACTGCTTTCCATAAAATAATCAGTGGTCTGTTTTCAGCAGTATAGCTCTTGGTTCTTTCTCCTAACCTTTCTTTATATGGAAGCTATACTAAACCCTATCTAGATGCTAACCCTCCTGGTATTTTAGGGAGAACTGATAGCCTAGTGGGTAGGAAATTGTGCTTCTAACCAAAAGATGAGTGGTTCAAATCCATTAGCTGCTCCTTGATAGACAGCAATCTCTTACCATGTGATGTATAGTCCCTGAAAACCTGTTGGAGGGTATGTTAAAGCAAAGATGTCCCTTTGAAGATTGTGGTGAACCTGGTATTTTCAGTCTCTGGTGGCCCTAGTGGGTGAGAAGTTGTCCTTGCAACCCAAAGGCAGGCAATTCAAATCCACCAGATTCGCAATCTCATGCTGTGAAATATTAAGTCTCTGGAATCCCACTGGAAGGTAAGCTCTGAGTCAATAATAATGAGTTACTCAGTTTAATTTATGCTTACAAAAGCTGAACAGTGAACAAGAGAAATGGAAGAACTGATGCGTTTGAATTATGGTGTTGGGGAGGAATGTTGACTATACTATGGGTTACCAGGAAGCTCTGGTGGCAAGAAGCTGCAATCCCAAAGACAAGCAGTTTGAAGCCACCAGCTGCTCTGTGGGCAAAGGATGGGGAACCTCCTCCTATGAAATTTACTGCTTCTGAAAACCTGCTGAAGAATCAACTAATGGGTTGGTTCTGACTTACTGGCATGCAAAACAGCAGCAACCACAACAGAATATACAACAAATACATCTCTCTGGGAAGAAGTACAGAAAGAATGTTCCTTAGAAGTGAGGATGTGGAGACTTTATCTCATTTACTTTGGATTTAATATCAAGAAGGAGAATGGAGAAGGTCTCATGCTTGATAAAGTAATTGTTGTTATGTGCTGTTGAGTCAGAATTAACCCTTAGCTGTCCCTCCAGTGGGTTTTCAGAGGTAGTTAATAGAACTC
The DNA here is from genome assembly GCF_000299155.1 of Elephantulus edwardii. Lineage (NCBI taxonomy): Eukaryota > Metazoa > Chordata > Mammalia > Macroscelidea > Macroscelididae > Elephantulus > Elephantulus edwardii. Next base: position 2,879,543 of record NW_006399787.1, read on the forward strand.
AAGAAGATTGCCCATCCTTCTCCCACAGAGCAACTGATGAATTTAAACTGTATGCCTTTGGAATTGTAGCACAGATACCACTAGGTCACCAGAACTCCCTTGATAAAGCAGCGAGTCAGTAAAACAAAGGGAGACCATTAGTGAGGTTGATTGACACAGTCCCTGCAACAATGGGCTCAAACAGAACAATGTGAAGATTGATATAGAACAGGCTCATGTGTAATTTTGTTGATTCAACAGTACCTAACAACAAAGTAATCAAAGTATTGAAATGAATATTTTACAGAACAAGATTTAGCAGCAATTCTTACAAGTACAGTGATTTTGAACACCGCTTGGAGCGCTGGTGGCCTAGTGGCAACAACATAAGCTGTACTAGAATATGAAATGCCTGCTGTTTTAGTGACAAAATCATGAATAATGGTAATTGCTATGATGTGTGGTCTACATTTATATTTGAAGTAAATGCTTTATTTCAGTTAGATGATTTTGGTGTTGTTGTGTACTGTGGAGTAAGAATTGACCCATAGCTGACCTTCTTACAGAAGCAGTTAATTGCACAGGAGGAGATTGGCTATCCTTCTCCCATGGAGCAGCTGGTGGCCTCGAACCACGTGCCTTCGGGCTTGCAGTGCAACTTCTTGCCATAGGCCACCAGATCTCCCTAGTTAGAGGTAAATGAAAATAATTTTTTTTCTCTCTTTTCAAGATTATCCATGTTCTGATTCATCCATGTATCTCAAATTAAAATTCGTAGTGGTAGAAGTAGCTTAAGTCAAGGAGCTGAGTTTGTAACAGTCACTGAAAGGATAAGGCTTTTGAACTCACAACCTATCCTCTTGATTTCTTACCTCAGGAGCCTTTCTCTAAGTGACTGAATGAGGTACATCTTCCATGTGCTTGAACGATTTTATTGCTGAAGACTTTCCTATCAAAACACTTGTGACAGTGAGTTGTTAAAATTTTTATGTGTTCCCCTTTGCCTATCAAAGCACTATGATACTACAATGTCTATTTGCCTTTATATAGTCTCCCCAGTACACTGTAAGCTGCCTGAGATCAGGGACTATATCAGGCTTGTTCTTATTATAGTTCTACTACAAGTTTCATTAGATAATAACTGTCCAATCTAAATCTATAAGCAGAGAAGTGAATGAGTATATACTTTCCAAAATAGAAACAATTTTTTCCTACCATGAATAAGAGACAGGATTGCTTATAAAACATAAATACCCATGAAAATGCAGTCTTGAGTGAAGATAGAAGATAGAATGTTGAAGAACATATTAGTATAAATTTTTCATCCACTAAAAGAGTAATTAGACTTTTGACAGCGGTGCTAAGAGCTTATTGTTCAAAATGGCTTCCCTAGTCTTTGAGCCTGACTTTGCCATATGGTTGGTCAGGAATAGGTAACTATAGGGTGTGTTAGCCTATCCACAAGGGAACTAGCTAACCTTGCATTACATTGAGCAGATCCAGCAGCAGGTTTTGAGAATATCACTACCAGCAAAAAAGAAGCAAGAGAATGTATGTAGCACATCTTTTGGGACCAGAGATTCTTGTACCAGCCAGACCACCGTAGCATCCAGCAGAAGAGAACCAGAGACCTTGCATGAGACAGAGCTGACCTTGCTGACCTTGGAACAACTATCCCATGGAATCAGAGCTAAGAGCCTTTTGCCCAAGTTTGTTGGAGCATTCGGGGTAGGGGGAACCATAATTCACAGGATTAAGAGCCTAAATCTGTGAGGCTGAAGACTGAGGTGCCTGTGAGCACATTTTGGAAGCTGTCCTGACTGATTGTATCCTGCTACTATTCTGAATTGTAACCTTTTGACTTCCCTGATTTGGTTTCGTGTGGTCTGTGAGCTATTACAATGGATTTTAGACCCACTAAAACAGTAAGATTCGTGTTGGGATGAGTAGAAGTAGGTTTGAGAATGGGGGAGACATGACTGACCTCATGGGAATTGGCTTTGTGTCGTTAATGGGGACAGTTTCCCTTTGTGGAGTAACTAAAGGTCAGATATGTTCATCACTCTTCAACCTTTGGACTTTTTACATCAACCCTTTAGCACATTGACACAAGTACATATGTCACCTCCTGAGTTAGAAAGTGTCTCCCTATTTCTTTCCTTACAAATGAAGTTATGATTTCCTTTATATTATGAGGATTCTATGTCCAACAGAGAAATAGGGTTCCTCCCCAATGATAAATAAGGGTGGAGGCTAGTCTTGAATAAGCTATACCAGACTAATAATTCCCTTTGATATAGGTTGGTACAGGTTAAGCCATGGGTGCAATTTGAACAATAAATGTGATACCAAGTCTGCTGAGGGGCTTCTGAGAAAGGATACAAGATAATTCATTGAATATAACATTTCTGGCTTTATTCTTTTGAATGTGGTTATATGAAGCCTAGGTCATTTCCTTGGAGAGCATGCAACCAGGATACTCCTTGGAGGCAAGAAGGCTGAAACTTCATCTCATGTATTTTGAGCGTGTTGTTATGAGAGGCCAGTCCTTGGAAGGGGACATGATATTTGAAAAGAGAGGAAGACTGTCAATGAAATGGATTGACACAGAGAACCCTCCCATAGCCTGCAGGATTTCTTTTAAAGCTCCAAAATAATAGCAGAGAAATTGAGAGATGAGGTAGAGTGCTGGCCATTCCTGAAGCCCGTCAAATGAGAACATTTAGTTCTGATGATGATTGTTCGTAGGCAAACTCATCTCAAACACCCTTTTAAACTCAGGTCTCTTATGGTGAGGCATTCCTGTGCAGCACGTTATGTTACCATGTTATGAAACGGGCTTTGACATTTGGATGTCTACCACTTGGTGAGTGGTTAGTTTTGAAATGCTGTTGGTTCAACAGATTATACTCCTGGAGAAAAGCCTGGACTTCTGGGATCTTTTTAGTGGCTGGTTTGTTTGTATTTCCAAGACCATTTTTCCAATAAGCCAACACAATCAAATTACATGCAGCTTTGAAGATATTCTACCTTACAGTTTGACATTTTAATTAGGACTTTAAAGAGATAATCATCACTGCCCACAACTTCCCTAATGCTACCTAGAAATGGGTCAGTTAATTAGGAGCCCAACAAAAAACCAACAAAACCAAAAACAACACTGCATACATTTCTTTTTAATTGTTTTTCCAAACTATCATCACCACATCTCTTGGCCTCAACTCAGACCAAATCAAGCAAACAGTGGAGAAAGGTTCAACCTCCCTGGCATTCAGAAAAAAATCTGAGGGTGCAAATAAGGGAGTCTGTTTCTGCCCATCGTCTAAAAATGTGTGTTTCACCCTGCATAGGACTTTTTCTTTCCATTTTAATATTACTTATGAAAGGAAACCACAGTAGTTCATTTCAGTAGATCATGCTATAAAAAAATCCAGTGGGAACTTACTCATGTGATTCCTTTGCACTGGTGTTTGGTTTCATTTATTTGTTTGGTTGTTGGTTTTATATGTTTTGTTTTTTTTAAATTTTTTTTTAAATCTGTACTATAAAAAAATCTCTGCTTGGAGTAGTTGCAAATGGGTGGCTCTACTAAAGATTCTTTAACACTCAGTTGTTTGCATTAAAATCTTTCTAAATGGGTTTTTACAAGGTTGAAGGGAAAATTATTCCATCTATTGTTGAAAAACAAAGGGGCCAAGGGTGTGATGGCAATTCAAGAAAGGAAGCAGCACTGCTGAGCAGATTATGTGTAACAGGATGCTCTGGGCCTCACCATGTTTTGCCCCTCCCAGTCCCTTGGGTCAATATATGAGAATGGAAACGTGGTAAATGTCTGAGTTGTGTGTCTAATGCTCTGATGTGTTTTGACACATTTGGGAGGGAGAGGTGGTTGCTGATTCCCAGAAGGGGTTGAAGAAGTGAAACAATATGCCACTCTGTCATTCTGCCAGGCAAGTACCTTTAGCCTCACTTTTGAACCTGATAACATGTGGTAATCAGCTGGGTGATCAGTTGCAACATGTTTCTTGGTTTCTGAGATCCAGCAAGTTATAAAGTCCCTTTTGTTAAATAGTTGACTAAATAAGTGATTAACTTGGAAGATAACCTTAATGTAACAATTTCACTGAAAACTTGGTCTACATCCTGCTAAATATCTTCACTTTGTTCTTGCTCGCCATCAGAAGAAAATATACTCAGAAGTAAACAAAACTCATGAATTAAAGCTTTTTTGGCATGGTCTCCTTTTAAGGTTCCAGCAAGAGTTCATATAATGTTTTCATATAAACCACATTGTGCTAAAATTGAACATATAAGTTAATCTAACAACTATAAATCTCAATTACTATGTACCTTCATAATCAATTCTTTAGGCAAAAATGTGCACTCTTTTTCTTCAAGTGGAAACCTCAAATCACATAACCTTCAGGTTTCCCAGAAGTGGACCTGATCCTACTCAATTGTATTAGTACTTCATTTAGGATTGTAAGGTCTTAAATTAGAAAACAGTGATGTGGCTAGGAAGCTACATATCTGATTTATAACAGTTTTTCAAAGTATCTTCGTATCCAAAGGAATGTCCCTGAAGTAGGCAGGCTTTCTTTGCCATACCCCTGCATTTCCTTGAGATTTATCCAAATTCAAAATATTTCTCTGATCTTGAGGGTATAAATTACTTGAATTTATGTGCAACATTATGAGACTGAATGCATATAAGTCCTTAGCAAATGCTAGCTATTATAATTATGATTATCATATTCACTCTCTTTAAATGTTATCATCTTTTTCAACCTTCTTCACTAAGGAGACCAATTCTGTTATTGTCACCCTGAGAAGTGTCTCATTCTTCAAACATGTCCCTGGGCCTTTATTCTCCTATTAAAAACATTTCTCTCACAATAGAGCAATCAAGTAAAATTCTGCATGATGGACCCAATTGAAAGCTAATGATGACGGTTCAATGCATTACCCCCAGGTGATCTACTAGAGAGCAGAGATCTTCTCTGCTGGCTGTACCAGCTATTACCTGGATGTCCGTCCTAATGTCACTCTCTTCATCGGAGAATTAGAAGCAGGGGAGATAATGTTTCCTTCACAGGAATGTTGGGAGAAAACTATGGGAAAACACTTACAATAGAGTCTAAGACACACTAAACACTTGATGAATTGCCTTCATTGTTATAACCAGGAAATTCTTGATGGTACAGTATCTGAACCCAAAATAAGACACTTTGTTAGCGAAAATTCAGGTGGTAGGTTGTTTTTTTTCTTTTCTTCAAATGAAGACAGTATACAGGGACATAGTGATTTGTCTAGAGTTTCTAAATATAATACTGTTAAAATGCTTAAGTTTATGAGCAAGCAGCTGCATGTTTCCTAATAAGTAGCAATAAAAATATAATATTTGGACATACTTAGGAAGCCAGAGAAGACAACACATAGGTTCACTTTATAGGGTTTTACAGAACTTAGATTGAATTCTAAATCTACCAAATGGACTTTGATATCTATCAGAATTTCATGAAAATGTTATCAGATAAAATCTGAATGCATTTACCTGTTGTTGTTATTTGCCGTTGAGTCGCTTGCAACTCATAGGGACCCTATGTACAACAGCCCTAAACCCTGCTCTATCCTGTGCCAATCGCACTGCCTCTGAGACACCCATCCCGATTATCCCAGTCACTGAATCAATCCACCTCATAGAGGGTCTTCCCCTTCTGCGCTGTCCCTCCACCCTACCAAGCATGATGTCCCTCTCCAGGGACCTCTCCCTCCTTACAACATGTCCAAAGAATGTCAGACGAAGCTTCAGAATCCTTGCCTCCAAGGAGCAGCCTGGTTTAACCCTCTCCAAGATGAGTCTGTTTTCTTGGCAGTCCAGGTACATTCAATACTCTTCTCAAGCACCACAGCTCAAAGGCATCAATTCTTCTTCTATCCTCCTTACTCATCGTCCAACTCTCTGATGCATAACAAGTGATTGCAAAGACCATAGGCTGTATCAGACGCACCTTAGTCTCCAAAGTGACACCATTGCTCTTCAGAACCCTGGAGAGGTCCCTAACAGCAGACTTTCCCATTGCAATATGTTTTTTGATTTCCTGGCTACAGGTGCCAAGAGTGTTGACTGTGGAGCCAAGCAGACTGAAGTTGTTAACAATCTCAATTTCTTCACCTTCCATCCTGATGCTAGCAGTTGGTCCAGTGGTGAGAATCTTTGTCTTCTTGACATTGAGCTTCAATCCATACTGAAGGCTGCAGTCCTTGACCCTCTGCAGCAGGTGCTTCAGGTCCTCCTCAGTTTCAGCAAGCAGGGTTGTGTCATCTGCATAATGCAAATTGTTAATAGATCTTCCACCAATCCTGACGCCACACTTCTCCTCATAGAGCCCAGCCTCCTGGATAATCTGTTCTGCATACAGGTTGAAAAGGTATGGAGATAAGACACATCCCTGGTGTACACCCGTCCCAATTTTGAATCATGCAGTGTTTCCTTGCTCTGTTCTGACGACTGCCTCTTGGTTCAAGTACAGGTTTCTTATTAGCACGCAAGTGCTCTGGGATTCCCATTCTTCTCAGAGTCATCCACACTTTGTTATGATCCACACAGTCAAACTCCTTTACATAATCAATGAAACACAGATAGGCATTCTTCTGGTATTCCCTGCTTTCAGCTAAGATCCATCTAACATCAGCTATAATATCCCTAGTACCACGACCCCTTCTAAACCCAGCCCGGACTTCTGGCAGTTCTCTGCTGATGTGCTGTTCCAGTCACATTTACCTAGTCAATCTAAGTTTATACTTGGTTTCTATACAGATTTACATTGTGATTGGTAATGCTCAAACATATACAGTAAAGAATTAGTGAGAGGCAGTCCGTGGATTTAAATTGGATCTGATTTATGATCATTTTGTCTTGCCATTTAATAAACGCAAATTTGTTCTTACTTTGAAACAATTGAGCCAACCACTACTCAAAAAAAAAAAATAATTCTTCGCCACAATCACTTACATAACTGTTTCTTAGAGGCAAGTATGCTGAAGCTCTGTCTCACATATTTTGGCACGTGGCCAGTAAGGGTAGTTGTTGGAGAAGAACATGCGTGGAAGGGTGGAGGGACAGCACAAGGGAGGAAGAAGACTCAGGACGAGATGGATTGACACAGTGCCTGTAATAATGGGGCTAAATGCATTGGAGACAGTGACACTGGCTCAGGACAGGATGGTGTTCAGAGTGCATAGGGTCACTTGAGTCGCAGGCAACTTGATGACACTTATCAACTACAACTACAACAGCAACAACAATAGTACTTAAGTAAAAAGGATTAAAACCTTTTCTTGTGCTAAAATAAGGCTAAAGAACTGAATACATCTGTTCTGAGTTATTTTCATTTGAATAGAATCACATTTGGGAAGAGATCTTATTCCTAATTTGAGACCACCTTTTGTCTAATCTTAATTTCATTACACTGCAATTGTCTTCACCATCAGATTTGAGTTCTTTATAATTTCCCTCACCATTTTCTTTTCTTTATCATTTATCAAAAATGAATGAAATACATAGTATGTCTTTTATTTCTTGAATAAAAATGTCCTTATTATTATTTTATTTTTACACTCAATGGATAGATCATCTCTTAACCTCTTTGTGTAATGGCACCAAAATAGATAAAATATTGTCTTGAACTTGAAGATTTCTCAAAGGTGTGTGAGCAAGTTGAAAGTGCCTACCCTTACTCACATAAATAAGAGCCTAATTAGAATTTTTTTAAACAAGTAGGTATTCAGATATAAAAGAAATAAAATTCAAGACAATAGGTTTCTAAAGATACTGCTTAATTAAATCGTTGGAACATAGTTGTTGTTAGGTGCCATCAAGGCAAATGCAACTCATAGCAACAATATGAGCAACAGTTCTGAACCTTGCCCTATCCTCAACCAAACTCCTGGTCTCTGACACACCTGAACCCACTGCCACAGTCACTATGTCAATCCATCTCATCTGAGGTCTTCCTTTCCTGACTGATGCCTCCTGACAACATCCCCAAAGTATATGAGATGGAGCTTCAAAATCCTTGCCTCCAAGGAGCAAGCTGGTTTCACCATCTCTAGGACAGACTTATATGTTGATGGTACGTTTAATGCTCTTTTCCAGCACCACAATTCAAAGGCATCAATTCTTCTTTGTTCATCCTTAGTCATTGTCCATCTGTCAGACGCATAGCAAGCAATTGAGAAGATCATGGCTTGGATCAAGCACACCTTAGTCTAAGACTGACATCATTGCTCTTTAACATTCTGGACAGTAGATTTTCCCAGTACAAGTTGTTTTTTGGTTTTCTGACTGCTGTTGTCGAAAGTGTTGACTGTGGATCAGAGCAAGATAAAATCATTAACAACTTCAATCTTTTCTCCATCTATCATGATGTTGCCTCTTGACCTAGTGGTGAAGATTTTTATTCTCTTGATGTTGAGATGCAATCCATATTGAAGATCTTCTATAGCAAATGCATCAAGCCCTCCTTAGTTTTGATGACCAAGGCTGTGTGATCTGCGTAAAGCAAGTTATTTATGAATCTTCCTCCAATCTTGATGACACTTTTTCTTCATAAAATCCAGCCTCTTGAATTATCTGTTTAGCATATAGAATGAAAAATCATAAAGAAAACATTCTCAAATTATATTAATGGATTGAATTGAATTACATGGAGTAGTTTGGGCCTGCCTATGGAAAAAAATTATACCATGTTCAAAAGAATGTGAATTTTGAGACTTTTACAGGAGAATCAACACTTCTAAGATTAAGAAAGAAATTTAGAAACCGCGAAGTCCAACTACACCATTTTACACCAAAGAGACGGAATAATTTGTTTAAATTATTGAAATAATTAAGAGAAATGCTATGTTGTTGTTCTTATTTGCCACTGAGTCAAATATGATCCACAGTGATCCTATGAACAACAGATCTGTCCTATGCTGTACCATTCTCACACCTCCTGACACACTAGAGCTCATTGTATCAGTCACCATGACAATCTACCTGTTTGAGGGTCTCCCTTTCCTTCATCAAACCTCCACATGTTCAAGCATCATGTCTTTCTCCAAGGCTAAAAGCAAAGAATTCCAGAAGAATGTCTATTTATCGGAGATTTTTCAATTATACGAGACAATTGACTGTGTGGACCAGGACAAATTATGGCTAGCACTGAGAAGAATGGGAATTCCAAAACATTGAATTGTGCTCATGCAAAAGCTATACTTTCCCCAAGGAGTCTGCAGTGCAAACCGAGCAAGGGAACACTACATGGTTTAAAAGTAATTAAAGTGAGTGTCAGGTCTGTGTCCTTACTCTATAGCTATTCAGTATGTATGCTGAGCAAATGATGTGAGAGCTGGACATTATGAAGAAGAATGCAGTATCTGGATTGGAGGAGGGTCTACATTAATAGGTTAATACATTAGTAATTTTCTTATGCAAATGACACAACCTTGTTTGCTGAAAGTGAGTAAGACCTGAAGCACTTGCTCCAGGAGATCAAAGAATACACCTTTCTAATGCCTTTGGGTTGACAGCACAACACCTTACTCACTAAGGGATATAAGCAGGTTTTAATCTCAACTCTACCATATTTGTCTTGTGACAAGAAACAAATTCTTCACCTTCTCTTGGCCTCTTATTCTTCTCAAAGAAGAGTAGTTTCATTTATTGCATCGGGGTCTTGTGAGAATGCCATGATACTATGTATGAGCTCTGTGGAATAGTCTGTGGGGAGCTGCCCTGCTAACTCAAAGGCCGTGCCTGTCTTAGGAGAAAGAAAGATGGGCAGTCTCCTCTCATGCAATTTACAGCTTTGGAAACCTAACTATGACTTGGTCATGACTTGATTTTAAGAGAGAGAAAATGTATGATGAATGCTTGGCAGCATGACTGACCCGTCAAAAGTGAACAACACAAGTTTATTACTATTTTAAGTGCCTGGCTCTAGTTATTACAATAAAAACCATTGCAGATAGATAGATAGATAGATATAGAAATAGAGATATAGAAATATATATAGATACAACTTTCAATATGGATTGCATCTCAATGTCAAGAAAACAAAAATTCTCACCAGTAGAACAATAGCAACATCATGATAGATGGAGAAAAGATTGAAATTGTTAATGACTTCATCTTACTTGGATCCACAACAAACACCCTTGGTATCAACAGGCAGGAGATCAGGAGAAATATTGCACTGGGAAAGTCTGCAGTCATGGACCACTCTAAATTATTGAGGAGCAATTATTTCAGTTTGAGAACTAAGGTGTGCCTGATTCAGAGCATAGGCTTTTAAATCATTTGCTATGCACCTGAAAGTTGGACACAGAATAAGGATTGACAATGAATAAGGACAGAATAATTGATTCCTTTGAGCTGTGGTGTTGGAGAAGAGTGCTGAACATCTCATGGCTAGCCAAAAGAACAAACAGATGTCTTAGAGAAGGTGCAACCAGAGTACTCCTTGGAGTGTTCCTGGGAAGCAAAGATGATAAAGCTTCATTTCACATAATTTGAACATGTTGCTAGGAAAGACTATTACTTAGAAAGGGAATTGTGCTTGGAAAGGGGAAGGGTCAGTCAAAGAGAGGAAGACTCTCAACCAGATGGAGTGACACAGTGATCACAGCAATGGGCTCAAGCTTGTCAGAGATTGTGAGGATGATACAGGATAGGACAGGTTTCAGAGATGTTGTTCAGAAGATTGCTATGGACCATACTCAATTCAACTGCAACTAACAATAAGTAAATGATAAACCTAATTTATGCAATGAGTGGTTGATAAACACTCAACTACATGGAGTGTCTACCCATTTCTATAGAGTGTTGAGAAAATGCTTGAAGCTGCACAATAAATTGAAATTTAAAATAATATTAATTTTACTTGGATCCACAACACTTTTAGTAGCAGCAGTCATGAAATTAAAGGGCTTATAGCACTGGAAAAATCTGCTGTCAAGGACCTCTTTAAATTGGAACAAGAATATCAGTTTAAAGACTAAGGTGTGCTTGTCCAGCCGCTAGTATTTTTAATTGCTTCCTGTGCATCTGAAAGTTAGACAATGAGTTAGGAAGATTGAAAAATCAATGTTTTTGAATTGTAGTGTGGGCAGAGTGTGGACTGTCAAAAGAAAAAAGAAATCTATTTTGGAAGAAGTGCATCCATTACGTAGGTGGAGAAAAGATTGAAGTTGTTAATATTGTCTTTTTCTGGTCCACAATCAACCCTTTTAACACCAGCAGTCAGAAAATTAAAAAAATGAGTTGCACTGGGAGACTTTGTTGTCAAGAACCTCTCCAGGGTGCTGAAGAGCAACAATGCAAGAGCAAAGACTAAGGTACACCTGACCCAAACCATGGTCTTCTCACTTGCTTGCTATGCAACTGAAATCGGGACAATAACTAGGGAATGCAGAAGAAGAGTAGACATCTTTAACTTGTGGTGCTGGAGAAGAGTATTGGACATAACCATGGATTTCCAAGAGAACAAACAGGCCTGTCCTGGAGGGGACAAGGTTGGCTCAGGATAGGTAAGGTTCAGAGTATTGTACATAGGGCCAGTATGAGCTGTAGTTGACTTGACAGCATATAACCACAACATTGTGACTGTCCCTGAGAGTCTCTAATGCTGTAAATCTTTAGGGAAGTAGCCTGCCACATCTTTCTCCAAGTAAAGCATGTGGTGGGTTTGAACTGCTGAAGTTTTGGTTAGTGGCAATACCAGGGCTCCTTTGATCAGAGTGAGGCAGGCTATGTATCCGCTTGAATAACTAGCTAACTTTTAAAGTCCCAAGTGAAATCTATCCTTAGACAAACCACTCTGGGTTGGTGTTCCTTGGAAAGATTCTTTCCTGCTGTAGCAGTTATTCCATCTGGATTCTTTCCATTTTAGCTCTGAAGATAACTAAAGAATCAGCAGGAGCCCTGTTGGCATGGTGGTTAAAACATTCGGCTGCTCACCAAAAAGCTTGTGGTTTGAATCAACCAGCTGCTCCATGGGTGAAAGTGTGGCAGTTGGATTCCATAAAATTTTATAGCCTTAGAAATCCTATAGGACAATTATACTTTTTCTTCTGGCATCATGGTAATGGAATCACTAGATAGTCATGAATTTTTGGTAGGAGAAATGAGCCTAAGTAGAGTGGATTAATTATCTGTAGAACTTGTTTTCTATCTCCAACTAAAATATTTTTCCTTAAAAAATAAAGAATTTAGTCTAATCTCAGTAGTGAACAAAAGGTTGGTTGTGGTGTTGTATGCCTTCGAGTCAGAACTGATCCACAGCTAACTTTCCAGTGGGTTTCAGAGGCAGTAAATAAAAAGGAAGAGATTGGAGATTGCCTACCCTTTTCCCTTGAAGAGCTGGTAGATTAGAACTCTGCCTTTGGGAATCAGCAGCTTCTTCTCACTAGGCTACCAGAGCTCCCTTAAAATTTATATGAATAGTCATAAAAGCCAAGCTTGTTTAAAATGTTTTATGAGCCTTGCAGCATGTCATCATTGTTGTTGTTAGGTGCCATCGAGTCAAGTGTGATTCATAGTGACCCTAGGAACAAAAGATCTGAACCCTGTTCTATCTTGTGCTGTCCTCACAGAAGAGGCTTCTGGCTGACACAGAAGATCCCACTGCAGCAGAAACCTTGTCAATTTACTGGGCTGAGGGTCTTCCTCTCCTTCACTGACCCTCCGCCCTGCCCAGCATCATCTCAGCATTACCTGAGGGTTGGAAGCCTCTTGTTTAGGCAACCTGGCAGACAGGCCTTTGTATTTAAAAGCTGGTGTTAATTGTGTTTGGGAAGAACATTGTTCTAAGAGATTTAGCACTTGTCTGTCAGTTTGCTATAAGGACATAACTTGGGGTTGCTGTGATACTGAAAGCTGTGCCATCGGTGTGTCAAATGCCATAAAGTTTATCCATGGTGGACAGGTTTTGGTGGAGCTCCTTGATTAAGACAGACTAAGAAGCAGGATGGGCCATCTAATTTCTGAATTACAGGACTTTTGAAAACCCTATGAACACTACTCCAGGCTGGGTTTAGAAGGGGTCATAGTACTAGGGATATTGTAGCTGATGTTAGATGGATCTTAGCTGAAAGCAGGGATACCAGAAAAATGTCTGTGTTTCATTGATTATGCACAGGCATTTGACTGTGTGGATCATAAAAAACTGTGGCTAACTCTGAGAAGAATGGGAATTCCAGAACATTTAATCCTGCTAATGCGAAACCTACAACTTGGACCAAGAGGCAGTCGTCAAAACAGAGCAGGGTAACACGGCATGGTTCAAAATTGGGAAGGGCGTATGCCAGGGATGTGTCCTGTCTCCACACCTTTTCAACCTGTACGCAGAGCAGATTATCCGGGAGGCTGGGCTCTATGCGGAGAATTGTGGCATCAGGATTGGTGGAAGATCTATTAACAATCTGCATTATGCAGATGACACAACCCAACTTGCTGAAACTGAGGAGGACCTCATGCACTTGCTGCAGAGCGTCAAGGACTGCAGCTTTCAGTATGGACTGAGGTTCAATGTCAAGAAGACAAAGATTCTCACCATTGGACCAATTGGTAGCATCAGGCTGGATGGTGAAGAGATTGAGATTGTTCACAGCTTCAGTTTGCTTGGCTCCACGGTCAACACTCTTAGAACCAGCAGTCAGGAAATCAAAAAACGTATTGCGATGGGAAAGTCTGCTGTTAGGGACCTCTCTAAAGTACTCAAGAGCAACAGTGTCTCTCTGGAGAATAAGGTGCACCTGATATAGGTCGTGGTCTTTGCAATCACTTATTAAGCATCAGAGAGTTGGACAATGACTAGGGAGGACAAGAAGGAGAATTGATGCCTTTGAGCTGTGGTGCTGGAGAAGAGTATTGAATGTACCTGGACTGCCAAGAAAACAAACAGATTCATCCTGGAGAGGGTTAAACCAAGAAACTCCTTGGAGCAAGGATTCTGGGGCTTTGTCTGATATACTTTGGGCATGTTGCAAAGAAGGACAGGTCCTTGGAGAGGGACATCATGCTTGGGAGGGTTGGTGTGGTTGGTGGGTTGGTGCAAGAGGGGAATACCCTCTATGAGATGGATTGATTCAGTGACTGGGGTAATCAGGATGGGTGTGTCAGAGGCAGTGCAATTGGCACAGGATAGAGCAGAGTTTAGGGCTGTAGTACATAGGGTTGCGATGAGTCGCAAATGACTCGACGGCACATAACAACAACAACAATGAACACTTGCAGCATGAAGTCACTGTACACGAGGCTTATAGCTGTTCCTGTTAAGTGCTGTTGAGTTGTTGCAACTCTTAGAAACCTTATGCACAGTTGACTTGATTTGCAGTAGGTCATTGAATATGATACTTCCAGCTATTTTAGGGTGTGACTCTCACCACTAGACTGGATGTTGTTGTTAGGTGCTGTCGAGTTGAATATGACTCACAGTTACCCTGTGAAAAACAGACTTGAATCCTGTCCTATCTTGTGCCATCCTCACAATTTCTGAAACACTTGGACCCATTTTTGCAGTCACTGTGTCAATTTGTCTGGCTGAGGGTCTTCTCTTTTGTTGACATTTCACCTTTCTAAGCATGATATTCCTCTCCAAAGACTAGCCTTTCCTAGAAACATGCCCAGAGTATGCAAGATGAAGCTTTGTCACCTTTGCCTACAGGGGGCATTCTGGCTGCACGTTCTCCAAGAAATGTCTGTTTGTTCTTTTAGTACTCCATGGGATATTTAGAATCTTTCTCAAACATGATAGCTCAAAAGTATTAATTCTTCTGTCATTCTTACCCATTATCCAGCTCTCAGATGCACAGTAAGTGATTGAAAATACCTTGGTCCAACTCAGATGCACATTAGTCCTCAAATTGACAGCACTGCTTCTCAAGAGTTTGGAGAGGGCCCTGACTACAGACTTCCAAGTGCGAGACATATTTTGACCTCCTGACTGCTGGTACCAAGGATGTTGATTGTGGATTCAAGTAAGTTGAAGTTGTTAACAATCTCAATCTTTCCCCTATTTGTTCATGATGTTGCCTATCGGTTCAGTGGCTGGATAAGACCATGCAAATGTTAGGTGTTTGTGACTCATCAAGGGAAATGAGTATCTTGTTAATAAAGTAAATTAGATAAACTACTTTCAATTGGGAAAGATCTTTCATCTGCATTGTTCCATAAAATGCTTGTCTGTCAGATACTTTTTAAAATCTGAATATTCAGATTAAGACAGACTAGGAAGAAGGATAGGCTACCCACTTCTGAAATAGCAGGCCTCTGAAAACCCTGCGTACAATAGAACACACTTAGACTAACAGATAGGGAAACATGTGGAACTTTCAAGTATGGAAATTCAGTGACTGGGGAATTGATGGTAGGTGTGTTGGAAATAGTGAGATTGGCACAGGATAGGGAAGAGTTTAGGGCTGTTGTACATAGGGTTGCTATGAGTCACAGGGACTCGACGGCACATAACCACCACCACCACCACCACCACCACATTTTTTGTGCTATTATGAAGGTGCTGTTGTACATACATGCTTTAACTTGTATGTACAACACACTGAAATCCTACCTCACCTTGTGCTATGCTCAAAATCTTGATGTGCATGCTCCAGTTTTGTAGTCACTGGTGTCAATCCAATTCCTTGGGCATCTTCCTCTCTTTTGCTGACTTTCTACTTTCTCAAGCACGACATCAAGCAAACAAGCTATGTAGAGTGCTACCAGCCTTATCTTGAACAGGGTTAGAGGCAGAAAAGGAGAGTCTCACCAGCATCAATTAAGAAGAAACACGGAGTGCAGCATGTCCTTTTGGCCAGAGAAGTTCTAGAGAGAAAGGGGGTGAGACGGAGCATGACAGTATTCAGGACAGCATGATGACAGCCTGGGCAGCGGCAATGAGAGTGGAAGGCAGAGGTGACAGAGAACCAATGATGGGTAGAAGACAGAGCTGAGAAAGTCTCATCTACCCATAGAGCCAGAGCCAAGGGCCTTTGGGCCTAATCTTACTTTCAAAGAAGAAGCAGTACATAATAGGCAAAATTATAAGAGTTTTCGAACACTTGCTTGAGCAAGGAATAGAGCCAAAAATTGCAAGGCTATGGGTCAGAGGAGGCCTGCTTATGAGTATTATTGAAAAGAAGCTGTCTTGAAAAAAAATTATATCCTGAGTGATTCCATCCTGTTACTTCCCTAATAAATGCCATAGTAGTGAATATTGTCTGTGACTCCTATGTACAAACCCTTCTTTAGCTTTTTATAACAATGGTCTTAGATAATATTTGTCCTTTTGTGGCTCATATTTCACTCAGCATAATGTCCTTTAGAGGCTCCCACTGTTAAGCAGTGTTTCATGGATTCTTTATTGTTTGTAGTATTTCATGGCATGAAATTCTGTGAATGTAACATAGTTTCTTTACCCATTAGTCCATTGAGTATTTGGATTGTTACCATGTCTTTGCTGTTGTGACTAATGTTACAATGAATATAGGTGTGCATGTATTTGCTCATATCACACTTCTGTTTCTTCAGGATATTTACGGAGTAGTAGGTTTTCTGGATTGAGCAGTATTTTTAATTTCAACTATGTAAAAAAAAAACACCTAACTTCTCTCTATCATGGCTGCACTATTTTGCATTCTTACCAGCAGTGGGTGAGAGTTCCTCCCTTCTTTTTTTTTTAAAAATTTTATTAGTTTTAATGAACACTTACAGATTTTGGGTTTTCATTCATTCATTGTTGCACTGTTTTCTCCACCCTCCTCTCCAGTTCGTTCTTCTTCTTTTTTCTCCCCCCCCCCCCAAGTCTGTTTTAATTGTCCAATTGCCACAGTGCTTGTCAAAGCCAGTTCTGATTCATTTCCTTTGTCAGTGTGTCCTTTGCCCTTCCCTATCACTCCTCCCTGAGAGAGACTTCACCCTGAGTCATAAGGAAAAGGGGATGGCGTATTCTCTTAGCTACTTCCTGCTGAAAAGGGACACTGTAGGTTTCAGGGTGATCTTCTCTCACTACTCTAAAGGGCCCCTTTGGCAGTAGGAAACACATGGACTATTATGTAGATTGATTTTGGAATTTAGGTGCACTGTTATCAATTGTGCTTATCCGTACATGTTCATATCCTTGAAGATATATCATGGACGTGTTGCAGCCTAGAAGATACAAATTTAACTAACAAGTTAAAAGTACATGAGTAAAAAATTAAAAAGCAACAATATTCCGAGTAGAGGTTCTAATAGTGGCACAAATCAAGTTACAGAGGGAAGGTGGTTCTTATAATAAAAGACCTATAGACTAGCACTTTGTCTATTATAGTGTAGAGGTTAGGAACCACAAGATGTACTGGCTCAGCTATGTCATTTATGGTTCTTAAGTCCTGGAGCAAATTCCATCTATCACTGGGTTGTTTTACAACTTGGAAGTTTGCATGCAAAGTAGAGGTGAAGTAAGGAACTGCTTATGAGGTTTTCCATCCATTCCAACAACTAAGAAATAGTGAGAAGAGTTGGGACCTCAGAAGGCTTTTAGGACCAATTAGTAGGTTCTGTGTCCAGAAGAAAACGAAAATACTTACCAGTAATGTTAATGCTCACCCACAGCTCTTCTGGGAGGATCTAAATCGTTGAAGCGTCCTCCTTTGTTTCCAGCTGGGAACTGGGGCCTGTAAGTCCTGTCTGCCATGAGGACCTGATGTGGGCCACCTTGGCCAAGTGTTCTTCAGAGCCACACTTAAAGCAAGTGAGTGGGAGCTTCCTCTCTACTCCTTTGCCTATCTGTGGCTCTCATCTGTGACACTGTCTACTGAAGTGGCCCAGCTTTCCACAGTGGAAGCAATTCTGACCTCCTTTATCACCTTTGGGTGGCATTGTATATGAGTAAGACTTCCTTTTCCTGACACAGGCCCTAAACTGGCAGCAATAGCTGCAGTTCCTCCCTTCTACATTCTCACAAGCATTTGTTGTTGACTTAGTGCCTTATTGAACTTGGTGGTTGTTGTTAAGACGATATGACATCTCATTTTTGTTTTGACTTACATTTACCAAATATCTAATGCTTGTAAGCATTTCTTCATGTGTTTGTTAGTCATCTGAATACCTTCTTTGACAAAAATGTCTTTTCATATCCTCTGTTCATTTTTGAAGTAGGTTCTTTGCCTTTTTATTGTACATGTGTTGGAGTTTTCTATGCATTTTAGAACTTTATCCTTTGTCGGCTATGCTGTTGACAAATAATTTTCCTAGTCTGTAGATTTTCTTTTTACTCTTTGGCAGAAGTAGTTAGATGCAGATAGATGTTTAATTTCTGACGTCTCAATCATCTAACCATTTTTCTAGTTATACATTTTCAGTTTTGATAGTATATTTATGTCAAACATGGTGGTTGTTGTTTTTAGGTGCCTGCAAATTGAAAACGACTCATAGCAACTCTATGCACAAAGATCTGAACCCTGTCCTGTTCTATGCCAGCCTAACAATCTCTGACACTGCAGTCACTGCATCAGCCCACCTGTTTAAGGCTGCCCCTCCACCTTCCCAAGCATTATGTCTCTCTCCAAGGAATAGCCTCTCCTAGTAACATTCTCAAAGTATGTGAACTAAAACTTTTTTTAATTGAGATTTTAATGAAAGATTATAGAGAACTTGGATTTCCATTCATTCATTGTTGCATGGTTTCCTCCCTGCCAACTCCTCCTCCCACCAGTTTGCTTTTCTCTTTGAGAAGAAAGAAATATTCTTTCACTTTTATACTATCCCCTCCAGTCCACTTTACTGTGCAGCTCTTATTCTGGACTGTTGCCATGCAGATAAAACCTAATCATATATCCCTTTTAAATAGTTCTCTCCCTCATCTGTTTCAATGCAGTGCGCATTATTTATCTCCTCGTGTCAGTTCTGTTTTAGAACAGTGGCATTTTGCAGTATTTGTCTTTTTGTGATTGAGGTATTTCACTCAACATAATGTCCTCCAGGGCCACCCATTTTGTGTAATATTTCATGAGCTCCTTGTTTTTCAATACTGCGTAGTATTTCATTATGTGAATATACCACAGTTTCTCTATCCATTTGTTTGTTGATGGACACTTGAGTTATTTCCAACTCTTTGCTATTGTGAACAGAGCCTCAATAAACATAGGTGTGCATGAACTGAAGCTTTATTATCTTTGCCTGCAAGCTGCACTCTGGCTGCAACTTTTCAAGACATACTTGGTTGTTCTTTTGGCAGTCCATGGGATGTTCACCACTGTTCTTCAATACCACAATTCAAAGGCATACATTCTTCTCTGTTATCCTTATTCAATGTCATAGATTAAGTATACTAAATTTACTTTGAAGAATCCTCACATTATTTTTTTTTGTTGTTGATATATCTATATTTATCTCTATCTCTAGATAGGTAGAGAGATATATTGTTGTTGTTATGTAAAGTCCTGACCCTAGGTACAACAGCCCTAAACTCTGCTCTGTCCTGTGCCAATTGGACTATCTTTGATACACCCATACAGATTACCCCAGTCACTGAATCAATCCACCTCATAGAGGGCCTTCCCCTCCTGCGCTGTCCCTCCACCCCACCAAACATGATGTCCCTCTCCAAGGACTGGTCCCTCCTTACAACATGTCCAAAGTATGTTAGACGGAGCCTCAGAATCCTTGCCTCCAGGGAGCCATCCGGTTTAACCATTTCCAGGATGAATCTCTTTGTTTTCCTAACAGTCATGGTACTCTCAATACTCTTTTCCAGCACCACAGCTCAAAGGCATCAATTCTCCTTCTATCCTTCTTAGTCACTGTCCAACTCTCTGATGCATAACAAGTGATAGCAAAGACCGTGGCCTGTATCAGATGCACCTTAATCTCCAGAGAGATACCATTGCTCTTCAGTACTTTGGAGCGGTCCCTAACAGCAGACTTTCCCATGGCAATGCACCTTTTAATTTCCTGGCTGCTGGTGCCAAGAGTGTTGACTGTAGAGCCAAGCAAACTAAAGCTGTGAACAATCTCAATCTCTTCACCATCCATCCTGATGCTGTCAATTGGTCTAGCAGTGAGAATCTTTGTCTTCTTGACATTGAGCCTCAATCCATATGGAAGGCTGCAGTCCTTGACCCTGTGCAGCAAGCGCTTCGATCCTCCTCAGTTTCAGCAAGCAGGGTTGTGTCATCTGCATAATGCAGATTGTTGGTGAATCTTCCACCAATCCTGACACCACACTTCTCCTCATAGAGCCAACCTCCTGGATAATCTATTCTGCATACAGGTTGAAAAGCTATGGAGACAGGACACATCCCTGGTGTACACCCTTCCCAATTTTGAACCAAGCAGTGTTTCCTTGGTCTGTTCTGACAACTGCCTCTTAGTCTAAGTATAGGTTCTCTCTATGTACAACAGAGAGATATATAGTTTTTCATTTTATACCAAGATCCTTGATCCATCTTGAATTAGGCATGGGTTGTTTGGGTATCCCCCCCACCAAGGTTAGATGTGTGGATATTGTTTAAAATTTTCTGCAAATAGATATATAGTTTTGCAGGTACTATTTTTTGAAAAGGCTGAATTTCTGCCATTTAATGGATTTCATCTCTTTGTCAGTAGTTAATAGGTGGATGCTTTAATTTTGACTTTGAATTCCTATTTCAGTTTGTCTCTGTATCTGTCAGTGTCCCAGGGAATTAGTTCCTCTTGATCAGAAGTTAAAGGTGCATGAGGTTCATTCTCTTCATCTTAGCTTCCAGGAAGCCCTCTGGCTGTACTTTGTCCAATGCAGATGTGCTTGTTCACAGCACCTTCTTCAGAAGACCTAGTACCTTCAGTACTCTTCACCTACACCATAATTCAAAGGCATTTTCATTCTCCTGTCTTCCTTATTCGTTGTTCAATTTGCACATGCATATGTTTTTGTTGTGTACCATTGGGTCAGAACTGACCCACAGCTGACCCTCCGGTGGGTTCTCTGAGGCAGTTAATCCCATGGGAGAAGATTGCCCATCCTTCTCCCACAGAGCAGCTGGTGGCCTCAAACCACATGCCTTTGGGATTGCAGTACAGTTTCTTGCCGCTAGGCCACCAGAGCTCCCTGAAACAATTGAAAATACCAGAACTTGGGCCAGATGTTCTTTAATCTTTAAACAGAATAAAATCTTCATCACAATCACCTTCACTTGTAATCTAGCAGGTTTTAAATAAGTGAGCATGAGAGAGATTGTCAGGATGGTGTAGCATGAGACAAGATTCAGATCTGTTGTTCACGGGGTCACTGAGTGGTAGTTGACCTGATGACACCCAATAACAACAACAACTGTTGTTTGTTTACCTAGGAAAAAATTCACAAGATTTATGGCAACAATGGTTACCTCTTTAATTTTCTCCTTACTTGTCAGCACTTCAGAGAGGTCCTTAACAGTAGAGTGGCCAAAGTAATATGTAGTTGATTTCTCAATGGTTTCTTTCTTGGTCATTGGTTGTAGTTATAAGTAACATGTTGTTGTTGTTGTTGCTATGTGCCATCGATTTGCTTGTGACTCATAGCGACCCTATGTACAACAGCCCTAAACTCTGCTCTGTCCTGTGCCAATCACACGGTCTCTGATACACCCATCCTGATTACCCATCACTGAATCAATCCACCTCATAGAGGGCCTTCCCCTCCTGCGCTGTCCCTCCACCCTCCCAAGCATGATGTCCTTCTCCAAGGACCGGTCTCTCCTCACAACATGTCCAAAGTATGTTAGATGGAGCCTCAGAATCCTTGCCTCCAAGGAGCCACCCGGTTTAACTCTTTCTAGGACGAATTAGTTTGTTTTCCTAGCAGTCCATGGTATTCTCAATACTCTTCTCCAGTACCACAGTTCAAAGGCATCAATTCTCCTTCTATATGTAAGTAACATGAGGTCTTTGAAAATCATCAATCCTTTCTCCACGTTTGAGGATTTTTATTTTCTATGTACTGATATATAATGTATAGTGAAAGTTATAATCTTTGAATTTCATTAGTGACTGCTTTCAAGCAAGGTTTGTCATCTACTTATTTTATGTTGTTAATGACCTCAGGATTGGAACCTACAGTGTAAATCACTAACAATGTAAACCATTAACAGCCTACAATGCAAGTTTTGCAGTGAAATAAATTTTGCACTGAAATAAATGCCCATTGTTATGTGATGTCACATTCTTCTTGGTTTGCTCAGCATACAGATTGACGACTTATGTAAAAACGACGCAACTCGGACACACCACTTTCTTGATTTTAAACCATGCAGGGTTCTCTTGTTCGATTGTGTCTTGGTCTATGCATAGTTTTCATGTGAGCACAATTAAATGTGTGGGGACTCCCAGTCCATAATTTGCTGTGATCAAATGGCTTTGCCCTTGACTCATCAAAAATCTGCCTTGCTATGAGTTGTACTTGACTCACGAGCACTTAACAACAATACCAACGTTAATGGTCTAGATGTGAGGTTCACAATACTACTTAAAACCAATTGGCTTTGTTGTTAGGTGCCACCCAGTATAGACTTGATGACAATTTGCAGGAACCTGGTGAAATGCATAGGAACCCTGTGAGCGGGGTTCAGCACCTTGCTCTCTCCTGTGCGGTCTTGATGATCTCCACAGTGCTCAAGTCCCTTGTGTCTGTCTCTGTATCAATCAATCCATAGAGTTCTCCCTCTTTTTTTCCTTCTCCTGTGTATTCTCCAGCAGGAGGTCTTCAAATGAAAATAATTAGGCATACAAAGAAGACATTTAATAATAATACTTTCAGTCTTCTCAAAATTTAATCTTATATTATCTCTCATTATTAAATAAATATAAAATATTTTTAAGCTTACCTGATATACCCAACTTTGCAGTTTAGACAGGGCCTTTTGCTAAGACTTCCATTTGTTTTTTTTCGGCTTGGAGGAACTGAACTAGCACATGGATGTCGCTTTTCTAAGTACACACAAGTGCCTTTTTGGTCTTTGCTAAATGAAAAAGGTTAGGAGAAAAAAGAATCTTCCATTCACATAAAACTCTCTCTTGTTAATATCTAAGAGCTAAGAGTTGCTAGTAACATTTGGGAGGTGAGGAGGGTGAGAAATAGCTGTGGCATTTAGTATTAGGTTAGACAAACCACATTAACTATGCACCCTTATTATAGAACATTTTTCCTTTCCTGAAGTTTAAATCCCTTCAACATTACCCGTGACCATGCCCTTTGCTAGAAATTTCTCTGGGCGTATACAATATTTAGGAGGCCTGCATAATGCAGGAGTATGGTGTTATCTGCTTCTTGTTTGCTTGTGCCTACCTAGTTTATGATCAGAGGTCAAGGGTGATTATATTTTTCCAACCTCAAAGGATGTGTTATATTCAATCCTTTTCAAAGTCTTCTCAGTGAATGTGATTCAGGAGGAAAATGTTCAGATTCAGGTGAAGGGAATCATACCAAGCACTTGCCAGACCACAAAAACTCCAGCTGCCCGGGCTTAAGGTTGATTTCAGTCACTTAAGGATCTGGGGATGAAAACATGGCTTGTAGAAAGCTTGTAGAAATGCTGTGAATTTCTTAAGGACAGGGATCATGACTGACCAGTTTGCAGTTTTATTTTTAGGGTCTCAGAACACAGTAAGTAAGACAGATATTCACTGAATATATTTACTATGTTTAGGATTCTGTTGAAGAACCACTGAACCATCTAACTCGGCGACTTTTTAAATCCTTATCGTTGTTTCCATACCCATCTGTCAGTTTGCTGTACTGTAAGGACATGTGTGCTATGGTGATACTTAGAAGCTATGCCATCAATATGTAAAATACCAGAAGGGTTGCCTTTGGAGCTTCCAGTATCAGATAGTCTATGAAAAAAGACTTGGAGACCTACTTTCCAAAATTATCTGATGAAAACAATATGGATCATTAACAGATTGTTGCTGTTGTTATGTGATATTGAATTGTTTGTGACTCAAAAGAACCCTATGTACAACAGCTCTGAACCCTGCTCTATGTCGAGCCAACCTAATTGTCTCTGACACATCTACCTCTATTACCCCAGTCACTGAGTCAATCTATCTTATCCAGGGTCTTCCTCCCTCCACTCTTATAAGCATGATTTCCCTCTCCAAAGACTGATCCCTCCTTACAACATGCCCAAAGTATGTCAGATGGAGCTTCCAAATCCTGGCCTCCAAAAAGCAGCCTGGTTTTACCGTCTCCAGGATGAACCTTTTTGTTCTCACAGTAGTCTGTGGTATTTTCAATAGTCTTCTCTAGCACCCCAGTGCAAAGGCGTCGATTTGTCTTCTATCATCCATAGTCATTGTCCAGCTCTCTGATGAATAGCACGTAATTGAGAAGACCATGGCCTCTATCAGATGCACCTCAATCTCTATACTGACATCATTGCTCTTCAGTACTGTGGAGCAGTTCCTGAGAGCAGATTTGCCCAACGCAATTCATCTTTTGATTTCCTGGCTGCTGGTACCAAGTGTCTTGATTGTGGAGCCGAACAAGCTGAAGCTGTTAACGATATAAATCTCTTCTCCATCTATCATGATGTTGCAAATTGTACCAGTGGTGAGAATCTTTATTTTCTTGGTGTTGAGCTTCAGTTGATATTGAAGGCTGTAGTCCTTGACCTTCTGCAGCAAATGTCTCAGGTCCTCCCCAGTTTCAGCAAGCAGGCTGTGTCCTCTGAATGAAGCAGGTTATTGATGAGTGTTTCTCCAATCCTGATTCCACATTCCCTGCTAAAGAGCCCAGCCTCCTGGATGATCTGTTCCACATATAGACTGAAAAGATAAGGAGATAAAATGCAGCTCTGGTATACACTTTTCTTGATTTTGAACCATGCAGTGTTTCCTTTCTCTCTTCAGACTACTGCTTCCTGATCCAAGAATAGGAATTCCCATTTTTCTCAGAGTCAGCCACAGTTTGTTGTGATCCATACAGTCAAATGCCTTTACATAGACAATGACACACAGATAAATGTCTGGTACTCTCTTCTTTCAGCTAAAATACTTCTAACCTTAGTTATAATATTTCTAGTGCCATGGTCTCTTCTAAACCCAGCCTGCAATATCTGACAATTCTATGTTGATGTGTTGTTCCGGTCATTTTGCATAATATCCAGCAGGATCTTGCTTGCATGTGCTATTAATCATGTTCAATAATTCCTGCACTCTTTGAAGTCACCATTTTTTTTAAAATGGGAACAAATATGTATCTCTTCCAGTCAATTGTCCAGGTTGTTTTTCTCCAGATTTCTTTGCACAATCTGGTGAGCATGGACAGGGTAGCATACGTTTGTTGAAATTTGTCACTTGGTATACCATCAATTCCTTGGCCTTGCTTTTGGCAAATTCCTTCAGAGTAGATTGAACTTCCTCCTTCATCGTTTGAAGACTTAAATACTAATGAGCAAAGACCAGATGAGCTGTGGCAGGACATCAAGAATATCATTCATAAAGAATGCAAAACAATACAAAAACAGAGGAAGAAGAAAACACCAAAATGGATGTCAGAGGACTTTTTGCTTTAGAGCACTGAGAAGCCAAAGCAAAGGGAAGAAACCAAGATATTGAGGAGCTGAACAGAAGATTTCAATGGGAAGCATGGGAAGATAAAGCAAAGTATTGTAATGAAATGTGCAAAAAGGTGGAGTTGGAAAATCAAAAGAAATGAATTTGCTAGCATAACATATTATGATTCAATATAATAAATGAAAGATGAGGTTCCTAGGTTGAAAGATAGTCAAAACACATGGTGGCTGAAATAGTGGGCTTGAGTATACCAACAATTGTGATGAGATTACAGGAGGACAGGTTTTGTTCAATTGAACATGGGCTCATTTTGAATCAGAATCAGCCCAATTCAACTACAGTAACATAACTTTTTTTAATATAACATTTTCCCCTTTTAATTGTGATTTTAATGAAAGTTTGCAGAAAAGTTAGATTTTCATTCATTCATTGTTGCACTATTTCTTCTCTCCTTCCCTTCCCCCTCCCCCAGATAACTTTTTTTTTTAAATATTTATTCATTGTTGGACAATTTCATCCCTCTTCCCCAGTCCTCTTTGCAATGTACCTCTCACTCTGGGCTGTTGTCATATGTATAATGCCTAATCATATATTCCTTCTAAACCATTCTTTCCTTCATCTGTTCCAATGCAGTATTGATTATCTATCTACCTTATCCTATTGTCCTCCCAAACTCCCAAGTCAGTCCTGCTTTATGACAGCTGTGCTATACAGTGTTTGGTGTTTTTTGACTGAGATATGTCTCTCAGCATAATGTTCTCCGGGGACATCCATGTTGTGTAATCTTTGATGAGTTCTTGTTTTTCAGTGCCACATAGTTTCCATTGTATGAATATACCATTGTTTTTTGTTGATGGGTACTTGGGTTGCTTCCATGTTTTTGCTATTGTAAATAACACAGCAATAAATATGGGTGTCCATCCATCTGTTTAGATGGTGGCTCTGATTTCTTTAGGGTGTATTCCCAGTAGTGGCATTGCTGAGCCAAATGGTATTTTTATTTCCAACTTTTTGAGAAAGCACCAAACCATCCTGCACAGTGGTTATACCATTTTACTCTCCCACAGGCAGTGAATAAGGGTTCCTATCTCTCCATAACCTCATCAGCATTTACTGTTTGCTGCTCTGTTAAACCTTGGTATTGTTCCTGGGGTGAGGTGATACCTCATAGTTGTTTTTATTTGCATCTCTTTGATAACTAGGCATTGTGAACATTTCTTTATGTGTTTGTTTGCCATCTGAATGTCTTCTTTGGTGAAATGTTTATTCATATCCTGTGCCCATATTGCAATTGTATTGTTCACCTTTTTCTTGTTAAGGTGCTGGAGTATTCTATAAATTTTAGATAAGAGTCCCTTATCAGATATGACATTGCCAAATATTTTTCCCAGTCTGTGGGTTTTCTTTTTACCCTGTTCAAAAAGGGTTTTTTATGTGAATAGTTATTTGATTCTTAAAAGGTCAACATTCATCTATTTTGTTCTCTCCTGGTTGTAGGTTTTTTTCATTATGCTTGGAAGACTATTCGTACTGTGGATTAGGGCTTCTAGAGTTCTTCCAAACTTTCCTTTGATGAGTTATATAGTCTTTTATTTTACTCTTATGCCCTTGGTCTACCTTGAATTGGCTTTTGTGTGTAGTGTGAGGAATAACATTTTTAGAATTGTAGACGTACTTATGATTTATAGACTCAAGGATGAGATTTCCTTTTGTTGGAGAATTTGAAGGGCTATCCTGCTAGGGAGAGATGGCTTGATCTATTTTGGTTTTTACTCTCTTGGTCTTGTGGCTTTAAGATTTAGTTCAGAGCTTCTCAAACATTCTCAAACATTACCATACATCAGAATCACCTGGAAGACATGTTAAATTGTTGTTAGGTTACCCCTATTGAGTTTCTGATTCAGTAGGTTAGTTGGGGGCTTGAAGATTTGAATTTCTAAGTAGATCAAGAAACAATATTAAGATAAAAGAAGAAAAAAATGGCATTGTCAATTATTTGGTTCTACTTAGATCTACAATCAACATCCTTGGAATTAGTATTCAAGAATTGAACAGACCAGTGATGGAATAGCTGGGCCATACAGGATTTCTGTGTTCAGCTTTTTGAGGAAACTCCAACCAGCCTTCCAGAATGGCTATGCCATTTTACAATTCAACAAACAATGAATGCATGAGAGTTAAAATCTCTTATCATCTTCTCCAACATTTATTGCTTTATTGTTGTTAATTGCTGTAGAGTTGAGCATGACTCAGCGACCCTAAGAAAAAAAGTCCTGACGCCTTTCTATAACTATAGTGGTTTCTCAAAGTTTATAGAGTTTCCAAAGGCCTGTTGTATGGGAAGCAGATGCCATTCCTGCTTGCAAACCTGTTTTAAACTGGGAACTCCACAAAACATTGACCACCATTGGTAGCCATTATGGCATTTGACACCCCAATGGCACAAAATTCAGCATAACAGCAAACCCAGGTTACCTCAGTACAGCAGACTGACAGAAGAGTGCTGTTCCTCCAAAATAACAACCGACTTTTAAATACAAAAGCCATCCACAAAGTCGTTACTTAAATGCAATTAGTTACTTAGTCCTATTAATTTAATTTTTAAATGTCATTGGATTCTGCTTTTCCCCATATGAACTATCATAACGAATAACTATAACAATAACAAACACTAAAAGCCTGATTGGAGTAGAATCAAAAGACAATGGAAGTAGAAACAGAATACAGATTGCTGCCAGTGACTAGAAAGAAGAGGATAAAAAAACCTACCTAATGGGTAAAACGTTCCTGTTTGGGGTGATGAAATAGTTTGGAACTAGAGTAGTCTTTACACATCCATGTACTAAATGACATAGAATTGTTTAAAATGGCTAATTTATATAGAAATTTAAAGAGGAATAGATAGTTGCTTTATGTCCTGTTAAACTCTGCTATTACTACTACTAGGTGGTATCTCCTTGTAATTTTGGTTTGCATATCTCTTATTGCCACTGATTTTGAGATTTTCTTTTTATGTTTTTGACTGTCCAAATGTCTTCCTTTGTGAAAAGTCTTTCCATCTCTTTTGTCCATTTTGTGTTTGGGTTATTAGTCTTTTTCTTGAAGACGCCCTGTAGGATTCTGTAGACTTTATGAGATCCTTGTCTGAAATGTCATTGCTAATTCCCCCCCCACCCCCCGCCCCAGTCTTTAGGTTCTATTTTCATCCTATTGATAAAAGCTTTGATGCACACAGAAGCTTAATTTTTAGAAGGTTCCATTGGCCAGTATTATCCTCTCTTATTTGTACATTTTTAGCTGTATTTGCAAACCTTTTTATGATTTATACCATTGTTGTTGTTGTTGTTATGTGCCGTCGAGTCGTTTCCGACTCATGCACAACAGCCCTAAACCCTGCTCTATCCTGCGCCAACCACACC